>NC_073691.1:201616699-201654943 GCF_029784155.1 Uranotaenia lowii | reverse complement strand
GGAATTGAATGTCCCATCAATAACATTGATTGATTGTGATTTTTGGAAATGTTCCCTTTCAAGTTTGTTCAATGTCTAAAGAACAATTAAATTAGGAGGACGAAAAGACGAAATTACGAAAATGAAACTCCTTCGAAAACAGTTGAAAAGTTTTTATTTATTCAAAACACTCTACTTTCTTGATATTCAAATTAAACTTCACTTGGTCCAAATATACTACCCTAAGGCACCTTTCTTCTTTGATAAGAGCTGTTGAACATAATTTAATATTTTATGTTCCATGTATTTTTTTTTATTCTCGATAATTTGATGATCTGATCTGTTCTAATTTGTTCAAATTACCAACCTGCTATCATGTCTTCACATCGAATGATATCTCTGATCGCATAAATTAACGTTCAAAATGCAACATTACCGGGTCGTTAAAAAAAACCAAAGAAGCAACAGAAAACCGCCAAAAATCCACCAAACCAATGCCGCTGTCCGAGGCTACTCAACCGTACTTGACCAACTACCCAGTAAGAGGTAGTGCACCTGAACTTGAAACAAAAACTCACGTAACAATTTTTTAAACTGCTGCTGCGCGCCGATAGGTGCGTGACCGAAATCGTCAAGACGCCCATCACTAGCCTTCGCGAGTTTGGCTTTTGAGACCAACAAAATCGAATGAAAAAGCCCGCCTCCCCCCGTCACCATCCCCCCCGAATGCATCTTAATGAAATTAATATTGCAAATCCGACCGCGGACGTGCTTGGCCCCCGTCAAGAAAAAAAAAACAAAAAAAAACCCGAAAATTACGCTTTCGCTGTTCACCTTGAAATTTTCGTCGGAGACAAACCGTGCTGTCGTGGTCGCGTGGACCACGAAATGACCTCTCAAAAATCATCGTCATCGTCATCGTTTGCCTCTATGCTTTAGCCAGAGTCATAAAGCCATCGCAAAAATAACGGGTGCAAGAAAAATGATAAATTTCGCTGCGGTTGGTTGAAGGCGCGATGAAAAGCATGGAACCGGTTTGAGCTTTTTGGGGGTCTTACTCAACAGCACACGTGTGGGGTTGGTGGGTATTTACCATCTTCTAGATAATGGCGATTGGGTAGCAGGGCGTGACAAATACGGCGGGAAAATTTTTTACAATCAATTTTACAGTACCGTTTTAATTTTTATCTTGACAAATCATAATTCACCGGACAACAGCTACTGTCATGCGGGGTTACTATGAGTCTAGGTCTAGGAGGTGATGTTGGGTTAGAATTAAAAATGTTTGTTTTTGGTATACAGTCGAACCTGGATAAGCGAAAAAACTTCTATGAGTAACAGAATTCGCCAGAACCCGTCATTGTTATAGCCAAAAACCTCTATAAGTGAGAGTAAAAACCCTATAAGCGATAGGAGGCAGGAGTGAGAAATGAGAAGTGAGGAGGAAGAGTGAGGAGTGAAGAAAGTGTATAAAGAAGCGAGAAGTGAAAATTGAGAAGTGAGGAGTGAGGAGTGAGGAGTGAGGATTGAGGAGTGATGCGTGAGGAGTGAGAAATGAGAAGAAAGGAGTGAGGAGGGAGGAGTGAGGAAGAAGGAGTAAGAAGTGAGAAGTGAGAAGTGAGGTGTGTGGAGTGAGGAGTGAGGACGAAGGAGTGAGGAGTGAGGAGTGAGAAGTGATGAGTGAGAAATGAGAAGTGAGGAGTGAGGAGTAAGTAGTGAGAAGTGAGGAGGGAGGAGTGAGGAGGGAGGAGTGAGGAGTAAGTAGTGAGTAGTGAAGAGTGAGAAGTTAGAAGTGAAGAGTGAGGAGTGAGAATTCAGAAGTGAGGAGTGAGAAGTGAGGAACGAGGAGTGAGGAGTGAGGAATGAGGAGTGAGGAGCTAGGAATGTGGAATGAGGAGTGAGAAGTGAGGAGTGAGGAGTGAGAAGTGTGGAGTGAAGAGTAAGGAGTGAGGAGTTAGGATTGAGGAGTGAGAAGTGAAGAGTGAAGAGTAAGGAGTGAGGAGATAGGAGTGAGGTGTGAGGAGTGAGAAGTGAGAAGTGAGAAGTGAGAAGTGGGGAGTGAGGTGTGAGAAATAAGGAATGAGGAATGAGGAATGAAGAGTGAGAAGTAAGGAGTGAGGAGTCAGGAGTGAGGAAGAAGAAGGAGTGAACAGAGAGGAGTGAAGAGTAAGGAGTGAGGAGTGAGAAGCGAGAAGTGAAGAGTAAGAAGTGAGGAGTGAGGAGTGAGGAATGAGGAGTAAGGAATGAACAGAGAAGAAAGATGATGAAAAGCCGAAGGAAATCAAAAGAATTAGTAATGCCAAACTGGCCTTTTGGTACCAAATTATTAGTGCGGTTTGTACAGAAATTCATATTGCGATAGTAAAATATAACCTCAGAGGGTTCGAAACTTTCGTTTAAGATCGATCAACGTGATCTATAAAAAATCTCAATAGTTCTTTGTAAAAATTTGTTCTAAACTAGGGAATATTCTTTACGTTGCAGTGTATTTTTATCAAGAGCGCAACACAATATTGATTTTATTCTTTGGTTTTGTGAAAATTTTACTTTTTGAATCTCATTCATGCAACAATGCGTTACCATATGCTTAATCATATCTCCAGGAACAAATCTAACTTGGTAGGTTTGTCTAAAGAAGATTTGTCACTGAGAGATGAGAAACCTCTTTAAGCGAGAATAAAAGTTCTATCCATTTGACTCTGGCTTATCCAGGTTTGATATATCTGATTCATATTGAAGAAATCGATTTAAAATTTTTACACATAATTGCTGGCACATAATATCATCTTTTCCTTTAAAAGTTTCTTCTCTGAAATGTTTAGTGTAAATTCTAAAATTCTGGAAAGTTCTCTATAGAATTCACATACAAACACCACCCCATAAAATTGATACGTAGAAAAACAAATTTCAACACATTACAAACTTTTCTACCAGATGCATGCATTATGATTCGCTTAACATGGAACAGTGTTGTTTTAAAGAATCGGTTGAAAATATCATAAGTTATTTCAATTTTTCGGAGCATTGTTCAAAATGTGCAAAATGGGCGTGACGTAATCTTAGAATGTCAGATTCCCGTAGGCTTATTTTGAAACAAAATTTTAACACTTATCTTCTCCCTTTCTGGTGACAGCTTTCAAATTCTTCCGCTGTGCATCACTTGGGTCATACTTTGGTATAACTTTCCTTTACAAAATTTTAACTTTTCACTTCGAAATGCTAAACTTACCTCCGAAACTGATTATTGAATAAGGAAAGAAAACACCTGCGCTCTAAAACACTGAATTCTTCAGTACTTCAACTAGGAAAAGTAAATCGCTCTTAATTATCACCACGGTTAGGATTTTTACAAAATTTTCCATTTGAAAGATAGTTTTAAACACTTATTTGAAAAATATTTTCACCGATGAAGAACGAAAAAAAAAACGCGTCCGGTGCTGCCAACAAGTCATGGCCTCCTGACGTAAAAAGATCTCGAAGAGATTCTGATTAAATAATCAACCCCACAGTAAAATTTCCGTTGAAAATGTCAAAGTAAAAACTCAAAATCAAAATACTTCTTTGGAAGTATACCTATTTGTGAACCACAAGAATTTAATATATTATTGTGAAGGAAAAAAATTGGAAAGCGAGTGGCATCTGTGTTAAATTTCCGAAACGAATCCAGAAGAAATTCTTATGAAGGATCGAAATATGAAAAAAATATCATAAAAAGATATCAGTTTTCTTAAACCAAATTCACTATCGGAGAGCAGAATTCTAATTTGGATAATGATTAAAACTACAAATAAATACTTCGAAGTTTAAGTAGTTGACAAAATTAAAAAAAACCATGAATATTTGTTATTCCTTGAAATCAGCAGTGGAAACATGAATTCAAAATAGAAATTCAAACCAGGAATCGAAAATCGAATCGAAGAATTGGTGCACAAAACCTAAACAAAATTTCATAATATAGACTTTCAAACAAAACTCTGAGAATGAGAATGAATAATGACAATTCATAATCAGAAAAAATAAACGATTGTATTAGTTTTTTGTCATCGGATTTTAGAACTCTTTGGGTCAAGCTTCATCCTTAAATTAAAAAAAAACATTCAGATTATTGATTAACCCTAATCAGCTTTTTAGTGTCAATATGACACTTTTGGAAGTTTGGCGGTCCCATCCAAATAATGCAATTTCTTCGAGGGCTCTCAATGAAATCTTGAGATCTTTAATTTTGTATCATAACTTTTTATAGGGACGCACCCTGAGCGACCAGGAAAAAACTTCCTAATCAGACCTTGAGTGTCAATATGACATTCTTCGCTTAAAACCGCTACGTCTCTCTTGTTTCTCAACCGATTTTTACAAAAATTATAGTTTTGAAAAGCTCGTAATGTAACTGAAATATGTTTCTCAGACAATATTCATCTATAATACTTCAGTTTCCGTTATTCAAAGTCTTAGAGAGAAAAAATCCGACTGTTAACAGCTACGGTATACTAAAAAATACCACTTAGTGTCCAGAGAAGCTGAAGTTATAAGTTATACGTTGCACATGAGGATATATTTTTTAGTTTTTTTTATGATCATGACTACATTAATATAAAAAAGTGGTTTAAAAACTAAAAATCACACTAGAAAATTTTTGAAAAAAAGGACTGAAAAGTTGACGTAATTTGGAATATTTTTGCATTTTTAGATTTCAAATATTTTGTCAATTTGCTATTTTTTTAGATTTTCTTACTTTTTGCACTGGATTTGAGTAAATTAACTCGAAAGTTCCGCAATAAATTTATATTCACACGAAAATCTCATGTCTCATGTCTCACATCTCAGGTCTCATGTCTCAGGTCTCAGGTTTCGTGACTTCTTATGTATCAGGTCTCAAGTTTCGAGTATCATGTCTCATGTAACATGTCGCATGTCTTATTTCATATATAGACTGTTCCAGAAATTACAAGCACACTTTCAAAATAATGAAAAGAAAAAAATATTATAAATAATTTTATTCAATAAACACACACTGCACAATGGGGAAAAAAGTGTACAAACCGCGAAGAAATTCAATATCTTTCGTGCTACATGACCAAAATCTATGGAAATATACTTTCCTTTTGTGGAAATTCCCGGAGAATCGATTGGACATAGTTTCAAACTCCGTACAAGCTTACGAAAGGAGATATAGTGCCTTTTTAACCCCTAATTCCCCTAAATTTTGTAAACATTCCAGAAAAACACTGATTCGAACCAGAGAATTTTGAACGAAAACAGACCTATCGTGTGTAATTTTTTCTGAGGAATCGAATGAAGGCTGTTCTGGCCACCGCACGCTTTAGAAAATGGAGTTATGGCTGTTTTTACCCTCAATTCCCCTATATTTTTCAATTATTTCAGAAAAAAGCAAATTCGAACTTGAAAATGTTGAACCAAATAGGTTGTATCTTGTGTGATTTTTTGCGAGAAATCGAATGAATGCTGTTTGAGCCCCGCACGCTTTGGAAAATGGAGTTATGGCTGTTTTACCTTCAATTCCCCTCAATTTTTCAAATTGTTAAGAAAATGCATGTTCGGACTTAAAAATTTTGAATTTTTTGGGACGTATCTTGTGTAATTTTTTCCGAGCAATCCAATAAAGGCTGTTTGAGCCACCGCACGCTTTGGAAAATGAAGTTATGACTGTTTTTACCCTCAATTCCCCTACAGTTTTCAATGGTTTAACAAAAAATCATGTTCGGACTTGAAAAATTTGAATCAAATGGGTTGTATCTTATGTAATTTTTTTCAAGGAATCCAACGAAGCCTATTTGAGCCGCCGCACGGATTGGAAACAGAAGTTATGGCTGTTTTACCCTCAATTTCCCTACATTTTTCAAATAGCTCAGAAAAAGCATGTTCGGACTCGAAAATTTTGAACCAAATGGAACGTATCATGTGTGATTTTTTTCGGGGAATGCAACGAAGCCTATTTGACACCAAATTTAGGGGAATTGAGGGTAAAAACAGCCATAACTCCATTTTCCAAAGCGTGCGGTGGCTCAAACAGGCTCCATTGGATTTCTCGGAAAAAATCACACAAGATACGTCCCAAATGATTCAAAATTTTCAAGTCCGAACATGCGTTTTCTTAACAATTTAAAAAATGTAGGGGAATTGAAGGTAAAACAGCCATAACTTCATTTTCCGAAGCGTGCGGCGGCTCAAACAGCCTTCATTCGATTCCTCGGAAAAAACTCCACAAAATACTTTACTTTTGGTTCATAATTATCTGGTCTCTACATGCTTTTTTTGAGCTATTTCAAAAATGTTGGGGAATTGAGGGTAAAACAGCCATAACTCCTGTTCCTTATCCGTGCGGTGGCTCAAATAGGCTTCGTTGGATTCCTCGGAAAAAATCACATAGGATTCATTCCATTTGGTTCAAATTTTTCAAGTCCGAACATGCTTTTTTCTTAAATTATTGAAAAATGTAGGGGAATTGAGGGTAAAAACAGCCATAACTTCATTTTCCGAAGCGTGCGGTGGCTCAAACAGCCTATATTGGATTCCTCGGAAAAAATTACACAAGATACGTCCCAAAATATTCAAAATTTTCAAGTCCGAACATGCATTTTCTTAACAATTTGAAAAATTGAGGGGAATTGAAGGTAAAACAGTCATAACTCCATTTTCCAAAGCGTGCGGGGGCTCAAACAGCATTCATTCGATTTCTCGCAAAAAATCACACAAGATACAACCCATTTGGTTCAAAATTTTCAAGTTCGAATTTGCTTTTTTTCTGAAATAATTGAAAAATATAGGGGAATTGAGGGTAAAAACAGCCATAACTCCATTTTCTAAAGCGTGCGGTGGCCAGAACAGCCTTCATTCGATTCCTCAGAAAAAATTACACACGATAGGTCTGTTTTCGTTCAAAATTCTCTGGTTCGAATCAGTGTTTTTCTGGAATGTTTACAAAATATAGGGGAATTAGGGGTTAAAAAGGCACTATATCTCCGTTCGTAAGCTTGTGCGGCGTTTGAAACTATGTCCAATCGATTCTCCGGAAATTTTCACAAAAGGAAAGTATATTTCCATAGATTTTGGTCATGTAGCACGAAAGATATTGAATTTCTTCGCGGTTTGTACACTTTTTTCCCCATTGTGCACTGTATCATTATTCGTGTCCTAACGAACACTGTCGAAGTCTGGCTTATGATTAAAGATGTTCATCAAATAAGAGGAACATCTTTAATCATAAGCCAGACTTCGCACTTTTCCTCGAACATGATTTATCAGGATTTGTCCTGATTTTAAAGAGACCTCACCACACAAAACCGTCCTGATTTTTGTAAAACTCTTGAGTTGTCCTGATTTTTTGAAAATTTATCTCTAAGATGTCCTGAATTTTCCTGATTTTCATAAAAACATCTCAAATATAATCGAATTTGTAGTTTAACTATGAGAAAATCAAATAAATCTGTAATAAAATAGTCAAGCCTATTCAACAGATGGTAATCTTCGGTTCAGGTGATACTTAAATGGTGTTTTTGAATCGCAGGCCATCCAAGTAGCTGCTTACTACTGTTGCATAAATCGAGACGTTTACAGCATCTGTATTTCGTCTTTATTTATGCAATCTAAGCGTAGCTGCTTATTATTTCCATGAATTAAGAGATGTCCTGAAAAATCCTGATTGTTGGCTTTGCATTGTCCTGATTTTTGACAAAACCACCTGGCACCCCTGCTCATAAGCTTCTGCACCGTTGCATTACCCATCATTTTCACCATTTTTTTCTCAATACTTTTAAAATTTTCCAATGTCATCAGCTGGTTTTATGTATTTTCGTAGCTTTGCTCTGGTCAAAGCCCAAAAGTCTCGATTGGCCGTGCCTCGGGGCAATTTGGCGCATTCATGCTTTTTGGTACGAAACAGATGTACCACCCTAGTGTGTCTTTGACAGGATGCCAAATCGGGCCAAAATATGACGGGTCCATAATACTGCTTGATCATCGGCAATAAACGCTTCTGGAGTCATTCCTTGATATAGTTCTGGGTGTTCATTGTTTCCGATGTGACGTACGGGCTAGATATCTTGCCGCATTGGCAAATTGCCTGCCACACCATCACCTTTTTGCCAAATTTTTCGGTGAAAATGACCTTCTCCGTTTCGGGATTATCCTTTTCCTTGCGTACAGTGAAGTATTGTGGCCCAGGAAGGGCTTTATAGTCCAATTTCACATACGTTTCATCGTACATGATAATGCATCCAGAATTTTTGCAAAATATTGAATCATACAGTTTCCGGGCTCTTGGTTTGACAGAAGCGCCTGATTTGGGTTCCTTTTAAGTTTTTTCTGCTTCCGGTATGTTTTGAGCCCAAGTTGCTCTTTAGCACGTACATCCCTAATGGAAGCCGATGGTTTCTGTTTGTAGGTATCCCTGACCTTTTTGTCGATAGCATGTCTTACAGGACCAGATTTTTAACCACTCCTCGGTTCATCTTCAAATGTACATTGTTCACCATATTTTTTTAATAGCTGTCCGTACCGCTCCGACGTTCACATCCACTTCTTTGGCCAATTTTCTCAATGAGATTCCACTCACAGTACACCACTTATGCACGATACTTTTTCTCTTCTCCGGAGTAAGACCACGCATTTTGAAATTTAATCACAAACGAAATGTTTTTTTTTATGTTTATCACGTACAGAAGCGAGTAAACAAAAGGACGCAGCCAGTAGAATTCGAAAAAAAAATTGGATTCAAAATGACCGTTAACATTAGCGAGCGAAATTAGAGATTAACGAAATTTTTGTGTGAAAAATCTAGCGCCCATCTACAGCCCAAATTATGATTTGAAAGATACAAATTAGAAAGAAGATGATAAAATCAATATTTTTTCTTAAATTAATTAAAATTAAATTTTCAAAATCGACAGATGGAAGTAGGCGATGGCTGATTGACATAACACGCGTTTTTTTTTTTTCGTTTGCTAACTATTCCGATAATTCTCGTGTTTTAATTGAGTGCATCTTTATGAATTGATATTTAATGGTATCAACAAGTGGACGGATATAAACAGCAGTGAGGGCCACCGGAAAAAATGCTCCAAACTTTAGGGATGGGTTTTTGATAGAGGTTTAAAATTTGCCTAATGGAGTTGAAAGAATCCTGTTTGATTTCGCGGTTCTGTTGTTCGTGTTTGTCGGAGGAGTGGTCAAATTCACGGACTTTGGATTGAAAGCTAATGTTGTTCTAGTGCAAGTGATAGAAAAGTGACCTTATCCTGTGGAGTTTTTGTGAAAAGATTCAATCAGCTTGGCTAAATGTGGCACAAATCTTCTTGCCTTTTGAGTAGGTTGTCGCCCGAGCTAGGTTGAAGCAATCTAACAAGAGCAAGAATTGGGTTGCTTCGATTGACAAAAGTGAAAAGAACGCACTGCAGAGGAGGACAAATCACGTGCGTGACGTCATATTCAACTCTCTTGGCCAACGAGGGATTTTGGTGAGATTGTATTATGTTTCATTTATCAAGCCTATCTTCCAAGAAGGATTCCCTTAGTTGCACCCTTCCCATTCTTATCTGAAACAGTTTTATGGATCGTATGAGTTCTCTGCACCTATAGAGTTATTTTACTGTTTCAGATCTTCCCCACCATGATTACATTGACTTGTCGTGGTGTGCACAGTACAACAGTAATCTCTAAGAAAAATCAACATCTGAAATAGGAATTGATTCAAGATTTTGGCATCTTTCGCTGGTTTCGATCATAAGTTGTATCATGTGTATCAGCCAATGCAAGATGTACCCCATGCTATGCTATTGAAATTCTCAAAATCGACAAGCTCTACCGATTTATTCAGTTTTCGACTAATCGTTCGTCAACAAAAATGATCGACGCGCAATCAGAGCTTTCGGTGAAGGGGAGTTGAAAAAGCAGATGAAAAAAGTCTCCACATACCTTGGTACTGAATGGGGGCTTTTTCGGTTTTCATGAATGGAACTGCCTCTTGCTTCTTGCGTGAGTAAGTGTATAAATAAGATGACACACACAACTTACCTTTTCGGGACGTCGCGTCATCGTCGTCATCGGTTGAACGGACCCCGAAACCTATTAATGATCGGTAACCGATTACGAGTGCCATTGGAGGAGAACTGCCAAACCCGAAAGAGCGAAAAAAAAATGGAATAAATGTAGTTCAGGGTCAGATTCCAATTTGGACTGAGAAAGGTGTGGATTTTTTGGGATTTTTTTATGATTTTAGAAGTGTTCTCGTTCATGTTTTGATTTATAAAGGATTTCAAAAAAACTGCTGAACATTCTAAACAACTAAATGACACCCTTCGAGGTGTTATTTCATAATCAGTTAAACTATTGAGAAAAAAAACAAATTTACTGTCATTTATTTCATCACACGGTTCCATGCCCTCAGCGAAAGGCGTATGAAAACTGACACAACACGACGGATGTAACTGGAGCTAGACAAAAATGATGTTCATCGTATAATTAGCGCCGACATTCGATCTCTGGAAGTTGTATCATCTCTCCGTATTCACTTACTTATTCGTATATCTACATACAGAAAAACAACCGGCTTCGTCCGCATCAAAACAAATCGTTAAACTAAGATAAGCACAGACAATAGACCAATTGACGGCTATCTTCATTGGCGGTTCATTCATCTCACGTGAATGGGGCCGATTAAGTTCGAATCTTCTCAAAACGATCATCTTAATTGAAGATTTTGATTGAGCAAATTTTCTAAAAGTTCCTATTTATGAATGGGTATAACACTTATGATTAAGTTTTTGTTTTCAATTTTACAACTTCAAAATACTTTTCATGTTTCGAAGTACCCACTTTGTCGGGAAAAAAATCGGTATCACCAATTTCTCGACTAAGAAATTTCGTGAAAACTCTCTGTTATCTTCATACCTAATTTTCTGTGCCTCAAGTTTGTTGACCTATTTTTGATGGAAATTTTTCCCGCTTTTCAAGAGCCTCGTTTTTCACGGTTCAAGGATTTCTAACGGCAACAGAAAACTAGCAATGGCAACACCTGAGTGACCGAATTTGTTATCATATCTTCAAGCTCAACTGACCGTGAATTTCGTAGTTTTGTAGGTCACATTAGGCGGCAAACTCGTTCCCGGATGTTTTTTTTTTCGTTTATCATACATTTTTTTCTATCCAAATTCCAACGATCAGTGACCTGAAACAAATCAAAGTTTCAAACAAACAAAAATTTAAGAAACTGTTATTTAATTTTTCTTTTTCTTTCTTCCCCAGGTTCTGGGTCCTAGGCTCATGGAAAACCGCAAACCATTCCAGCTGAAAAACACCCTCATAGTCTACAACTTTGTACAAGTCATCTTCAGTGCCTGGTTATTTTATGAGGTATTTGTTTGGATTTCTAAGCTACTGTTTGAAATTGCACCGATAATTCCACAATCATCCATCCACCATCGCATCAATCGTTTTCCATGACAAAAGTTCATCCCTCATTGCTAAAGTTTGACTGTAGTCGAAAATTTTACCCGATAGAAGGACTTGACTCGAAAACGGAACTTGAAACAGACACAAATTACACCTACACGAACAACACAGGACACAAACAACACACCACATCCATCTTTCGGACACAAAAACTTAATATCAAAGTCATGTAAATACTTACGTTTGTATTGTTGGATGATTTGTAGATTGTGTGCGAGTGATTATTTTTAGCCGTCGTCTAGTGTATTAATATTTGAGTGATTCTAACAGTATTTGAAGTATCGTAAAAGAACAGTAGTTAAAAAAAAGTTTGATTTCTCATTAACAATTTATATTTGTCAAGTAGATGTCGTATTGGATCCATTGCATTTACGTTTGGTCAGAATATGGCTAAAAAATGTATCAAACGAATTTGGGATTTTTAAGCCTAGAAACTACTGTGCTAATTTTTGTGGCTCTATTTGAATTTAAAATGAGCTGTAGCCAAAAATTCAAAGTTTGTATGGAAATTATTTAGTATGGAAAAAGTGACTTTTTTGTTTAAAAAAGTCCTACAGTCTCATTGTTGCATTCAACAAAAATTTTCCAAACTGCATCTTATTACTGGAGATTCAAAGAACAACTTTGCCCAAGACCATGAACCTCTAAGATGCGTCAATCAAAAGTTATGACGATTTCAATATTGGTTAATTTAATTTGATTTCGCATCTTTTCAAATGACATCCCTGCACTGAATGTTTGGAAAGAGCCATTACACGCTGGAAACTAGCTGGCGTGTTTCTCCATATGCAGAAGTGTTTTCGTATCATTGGCTTTTGATTGTCGTAATAGTTGATAAAAGCGTGTTTTTTTTTGGCCCGGAAATTGTTTCCCCTGCCACCTCGGAAAAGGGAAACATTCTCCGGGGCCCAAAAAATACCGTTTTACCAACTTTCTCGACAATCGAAAGCAATTATGCATATGGAGAAACACACCAGCTAGATTCCAGCGTATAATGACTGCTTCCAAACATTCAGGGATGCAGGGATGCCATTTGAAAATATGCGAAATCAAAGTAAATTATTCAATTTTTGAAATCACCAAAACTTTTGATTGACGCATCTTAGAGGTGCACGATCTACGACAAAGTTATTATTTGAATCCTCAGCAATAAGATGCAGCTTGTAGAATTTGTGTTCAAAGCAACAGTAAGGCTGAAGGAATTTTTGAACAAAAAAGTCACTTTTTCCATACTAAATAATTTTCATAGAAACTTGTTTTTTTTTGTTCTACAGCCCATTTCAAATCTTAGAGCTATCAAAATTTGCACAGTTGTTATTGGGCCCAAAGGAACCCAAACCCGTTTGATACTTTTATGGCCGGATTTTGACCAGTTTATTGCATATCCCTAACTATGTGTTTGAATTCAATGATCGTTTGTTTGTATTTTGATCGAATGCATGTTTGATAATCGTGGTGTTAATTTACTTTTGTCAGAAGCATGAACACTTAGTTGAAATTGTGGAATGTGCATCAAGAACTGATATGTTGAACTTTTTTATGAACTTTTGCCAAGCATTTTCATCCAGTTTCCTTAAAACTTTGAATTTTGGGTTCGTCACTTAAGCTTCAAACCAGTGCATTGATGTCTCTTTCTTAAAACTCGAATTCAGAGAACTAAAATCGGTGTTCCAAGTTCAAAATTATTGGTTTGAAATTTTTTTTCACTCAAAAATCAAAAATTAAAAAAAAAATGAAAGAAAAAATTAATCTTTCGAACTCGAAATTAAAATTTGTAACCTTTCTTTGTTGGAAAGATGTTCCAAACGAGCGGTTTGCTTCCGATTTCAATTTCTTCCTTGGCCTAGTTGAGTAGGATATTTCGAGCTCAATCGGTCATTTCTGAGGGGTCGCTCAAAGACGAAAAGGTCTTTTAATGGGAATTTTGGACATTTTTGACAATTTTGCCAATTTTTACAATTTTTACAATTTTAACAATTCTGACATTTTTGACAATTTTTTACAATTTTGACAATTTTGAAATTTTTGTCAATTTTGTCAATTTTGTCAATTTTGACAACTTTGACAACTTTGACAATTTTGACAATTTTGACAATTTTGTCCATTTGGATAATTTTTACGATTTTGACAATTTTGGCAATTTTTACGATTATTACAATTTTTACAAATTTTAAAATTTTTACAATTATTTCAATTTTGACAATTTTGTCAAATTGTTAAAATATTCACAATACGTTCTGACAATTTTGACAATTTTGACAATTTTGACAATTTTGTCAATTTTGCCAATTTTGACAAATTTTACAATGTTGTCAATTTTGACTATTTTGACAATTTTGACAATTTTGACAATTTTGACAATTTTGACAATTTTGACAATTTTGACAATTTTGACAATTTTGACAATTTTGACAATTTTGACAATTTTGACAATTTTGACAATTTTGACAATTTTGACAATTTTGACAATTTTGACAATTTTGACAATTTTGACAATTTTGTCAATTTTGACAATTTTGACAATTTTGAAAAAAAATTTAAACTTTTGACAATTTTGACAGTTAAAACAATTTTGACAATTTTGAAAATTTTGACAATTTTGACAATTTTGACAATTTTGACAATTTTGATAATTTTGACAATTTTGACAATTTTGACAATTTTGACAATTTTGACAATTTTGACAATTTTGACAATTTGACAATTTTGTCAATTTTGTCAATTTTGTCAATTTTGTCAATTTTGTCAATTTTGTCAATTTTGTCAATTTTGTCAATTTTGTCAATTTTGTCAATTTTGTCAATTTTGTCAATTTTGTCAATTTTGTCAATTTTGTCAATTTTGTCAATTTTGTCAATTTTGTCAATTTTGTCAATTTTGTCAATTTTGTCAATTTTGTCAATTTTGTCAATTTTGTCAATTTTGTCAATTTTGTCAATTTTGTCAATTTTGTCAATTTTGTCAATTTTGTCAATTTTGTCAATTTTGTCAATTTTGTCAATTTTGTCAATTTTGTCAATTTTGTCAATTTTGTCAATTTTGTCAATTTTGTCAATTTTGTCAATTTTGTCAATTTTGTCAATTTTGTCAATTTTGTCAATTTTGTCAATTTTGTCAATTTTGTCAATTTTGTCAATTTTGTCAATTTTGTCAATTTTGTCAATTTTGTCAATTTTGTCAATTTTGTCAATTTTGTCAATTTTGTCAATTTTGTCAATTTTGTCAATTTTGTCAATTTTGTCAATTTTGTCAATTTTGTCAATTTTGTCAATTTTGTCAATTTTGTCAATTTTGTCAATTTTGTCAATTTTGTCAATTTTGTCAATTTTGTCAATTTTGTCAATTTTGTCAATTTTGTCAATTTTGTCAATTTTGTCAATTTTGTCAATTTTGTCAATTTTGTCAATTTTGTCAATTTTGTCAATTTTGTCAATTTTGTCAATTTTGTCAATTTTGTCAATTTTGTCAATTTTGTCAATTTTGTCAATTTTGTCAATTTTGTCAATTTTGTCAATTTTGTCAATTTTGTCAATTTTGTCAATTTTGTCAATTTTGTCAATTTTGTCAATTTTGTCAATTTTGTCAATTTTGTCAATTTTGTCAATTTTGTCAATTTTGTCAATTTTGTCAATTTTGTCAATTTTGTCAATTTTGTCAATTTTGTCAATTTTGTCAATTTTGTCAATTTTGTCAATTTTGTCAATTTTGTCAATTTTGTCAATTTTGTCAATTTTGTCAATTTTGTCAATTTTGTCAATTTTGTCAATTTCGTCGATTTTGTCAATTTTGTCATTTTTGTCAATTTTGTCAATTTTGTCAATTTTGTCAATTTTGTCAATTTTGTCAATTTTGTCAATTTTGTCAATTTTGTCAATTTTGTCAATTTTGTCAATTTTGTCAATTTTGTCAATTTTGTCAATTTTGTCAATTTTGTCAATTTTGTCAATTTTGTCAATTTTGTCAATTTTGTCAATTTTGTCAATTTTGTCAATTTTGTCAATTTTGTCAATTTTGTCAATTTTGTCAATTTTGTCAATTTTGTCAATTTTGTCAATTTTGTCAATTTTGTCAATTTTGTCAATTTTGTCAATTTTGTCAATTTTGTCAATTTTGTCAATTTTGTCAATTTTGTCAATTTTGTAAATTTTGTAAATTTTGTCAATTTTGTCAACTTTGTCAATTTTGTCAGTTTTGTCAATTTTGTCAATTTTGTCAATTTTGTCAATTTTGTCAATTTTGTCAATTTTGTCAATTTTGTCAATTTTGTCAATTTTGTCAATTTTGTCAATTTTGTCAATTTTGTCAATTTTGTCAATTTTGTCAATTTTGTCAATTTTGTCAATTTTGTCAATTTTGTCAATTTTGTCAATTTTGTCAATTTTGTCAATTTTGTCAATTTTGTCAATTTTGACAATTTTGACAATTTTGACAATTTTGTCAATTTTGACAATTTTGACGGTTTTGACAACTCTGACCATTTTGACAGATTTGACAATTTTGTCAATTTTGTCAATCTTGACAATTTTGTCAATTTTGACAATTTGATCATATTACAAATTAGGGCAATTTTGGCCATTTTTACGGTTTTGACAATTTTAACAGTTTTGACAATTTTGTCAATTTTGATAATTTTGACAATTTTGAAAATTTTGTGAATTTTGACAATTTTGACAATATGACCAATTTTGACGGTTTTGACAGTTTTGACAATTTGGTCAATTTTGACAATTTTGACATTTTTGACAATTTTGAGAATTTTGACAATTTTGAGAATTTTGACAATTTTGACAATTTTGACAATTTTGACAATTTCGACAATGTTGAAATTTTTACAAGTGTGACAACTTTGGTCATTTTTACAATATGACAATATGACAATATGACAACTTTGACAATTTTGCCAAATTTGACATGTGTGACAATTTTGACAATTTTAATTATTTTGAAAATTTTGAAAATTTTGACAATTTTGACAATTTTTACGATTTGGTCGATTCTGCCAATTTTGACAATTTTGACAATTTGGACAATTTTTACAATTTTGACAATTTTGACAATTGGCTATTTTTGAAAATTTACACATTTTTGACAATTCAGGCAATTTTGACAATTTTACAATTTTGACAATTTTGACAATTTTGACAAAATACCCAGAATAACTTGAGCGTCGTTGAGCGACCCCTTAGGGTGGACAGATTGAGCTTAAAATAGACAAGTTAAATGTCACCAAATAATTCTTCGTTGTTTTCGACTAGAAACCTCTTCCTGTAGTCCGGACCGGCTATCGTCCAGATTCCTTCTGCACTCCCTCAACACGGTTTCAGCATTCTGAAACAAAACACAAATCACTCCAGGAACTTCCACCGGTCACTTACTCAATCATTTTCCACTGTTTAGTTCTTAAATTCGTATTATAACTTTAATTTAAATAAAATTTTTGAAGGACACAAACAAAAACGCGTGCATCGCCCAAAAGTCATGGCTTACTCCTATGGGCTATTTTTTTTTATTGTTGCGGCGATACTCAGAATTTTGCAAGAATCAGAAATAAAAAATTGTAAAGTGTATTCGAATCATGTTAAATTTCATGATTCAGAACTCTGAAATCATAACAATTTCTTTTTTTCTAAGTTTTGAATCTCGAAATCAGCGGAAGATTTTTTGAAAATGCAAAATGTATTCATTTTAACGAAAAGTTTGAATCTCAGATTCAGAGAAGATCAATTGAAATCAATTTTTCAACGGGTTAACGGCTTTAAACTTTTAAAGTGCACTTTTGCAACCCGCGTCTCTTCAAATCTGAACTCGCGTCTCGTGTCATTGTCTCGACGATGACAGTTCATTCACCAGTTAATTTTTTTTTATCGCTAAAAAAAGGCGGTCAACCTTTGTAGTGCAACTTCATTGCGGAAATTCAGCGATCTGTATCGTCTTCGATCGCAAGAACGAAACACACAACACAACACTCAGATACACTACCAGAAACAAGGAAAAAAACAACACACGCCAAAACCAAACGACCTTCCTTTCACTTTTCGACAAAACTAGACAGGCAAAACCACCCGGCGCAGCAGATCTCAATGAACTCTTTCAAGATTATCGATTCTTTGAGCAAACCTGCATACGGAAAACTGAGAGCAACGGCAGCAGCAGCCCATACTTAATCGGATCGGCCTTCGACAGTCGCCTTTCCTTTTTTTTAACCAAGAATGAGCAGACCACTTTGGGCTTCTGGCAAGAACGCGAGAAAATCTCGAAATACTTCGACCCCGGAAGCCGGAAGTGATTCTTGCATCCAGCATCCAGCCAGCCGCAACAGCATCCCTAGCAAATTACCGATGCAGTTTTATTAACTTTGAATGTTTTCTTTATCTTTTATTTTTCTTTTCCGCGACTTTTGCAACTCTACTGATCAACAAACAATAACCACAAATTATTCACACAAAAAAACACCCACCCGATTCTGCATGAAATGCAACTGTGCAATGCAATGGTTTCTCCCTACCCGCGACTTGCTCTGCCTTACCCTGTTGTTAACTCAAAAAAAAAAACTGAAAAATACGCATAGTGTCTAATGGGTGGATGGTGGGGCCACTACAGCTTCCGGTGCCAGCCAGTTGATCACGGAACGACGGGCCTAGCGATGAGAGTAAGTCGATCTCCGCAGCACACTACAGGAAGTTAGGAAAAATCTCAAACTCCGCCCCCTTTAGGACACAACAGACAGACATCCGCACCCCCACATACACACACTCGAACACCCCTCTTGAAGCTCAAGCCCAAGAGGTTAACATAAGGACAAAAAAACCTCTCACAACCCAAAAACACCTTCCAACCCTGTCAGTGTCAGAAACTATGCTAGGTTTAAAAATGAAAACAAGTTTAAAATTCTACCCTTAAACTTCCTCTAGAACTCTCTCAATCTCTGTCTCTTTCCGTTTGGGTTAAATGTTGGGAAATTCAGGAGCGTCCGGATTTCTCAGTCCAAACCGCCAACCGGAAATAGGCTTCAGATGGGAAGCCAAACTCCAAACCACCGGAGAACTTCCCTAGAGGCCAACCTCCCGAATCTATGACCCGGGATGGAAAGCAACGTCCTGCTGCGACGGACCCAACGACACGATCATCCTCTTGCCCCGAACCAAATCGCTCGAATGTTGGTTGCCTAAAGTCCTGACACAAGAATTCTTAGTTTGCTTCCGACAGTCCCTAAGATCACAACCCCTCCGGTTCCCAATCCACCACAACTTTCCGTTGTAGACGTTAACAATCGACCATCAACCGTAGAAAAATACAAATAAAAACTCTCATCGCGTGTTGTAGGAAAATAACTGAAAACTGTACCTACCTACCTGTAAATTGTAGAAGCCTGGAATGTTGCCAAAAATAAAAACATAAAAGAAAACAATTCCCACCTACGGAAAAAAAGTAACAAACCGCTACCAAAGAACAGTAGACGGCCTCCAATCATCCTGCCCGAATTATCGGTAATATGTAGTTTGAGTAATGCACGATAGTTCTAGCAAATGACGCAAATAAAACTGTAAAATACCAGTTTCCCGATTCATAAACGCTACAAAATACAACGATTATAATTGACCAAGAACAACCAACTACAGCACTGTACAACACCCACACAAAACTAACGATGCACAGTTCCAATAAAACGTACTAATCCAAAAGATATCTGCATGAAAATCAACACCCCCGTGCGGAAACACTGCTGGAAAAGTCCCAAAGCCACACTGTCTGGTGAAAACTTGCTTCCGGCAAACAGTTTATGCACTCGACCTACACTTTTGAAAAGAAGAACAAAACAAAACAAAACGAAATAAATCTAGGTAACGCACAACCAAAAATAATCATATAATTTGAAATCTATAAATAAATTCTTAAAGTTGTTGTTTAAAAGTAGAGGTTCTTAATTAGTTCCATACCTGAAGTCCAAAATATTTGCTTTGAGGAAATCTTGGAAATGTTCGTGTAATCCGGGGTAAGATTGATCACTTTTTTCAATATTTTCGATTATTTTTTCCGATCAAGGGAAATGTGACATGTTTCATATTTTTAAAACCAGTACTGGGCTACTATGATCCAAGAAATATTTAAATAAGGTAGTGTCAAGACAATGTGGTACAAAGAAGGTGATGAACAAACACGCACACTATTACAGAACTCGTTATTCAAAAAGTAAAAAGGTTAAACAAAGCCTAATACTGTATTTGTTTTTACCACTCGTGGAGTGTCCCACCGTTCCCGATAAAAACAAACAAAAATCGTCGCCAGTGTATTGCTACCTCGCTCACTCACACGCTCTCTCGCAACACTGACAAAATTTTCGGGGCAACACCGCCCGATGGCAGTGCAACACCAGGTCAAATCTAGTGCAACACTGTCCGAATAAACAAACAGTTTGACAGCACCTAGTGGTGCACCAGTGCAACACTAGTGCAACACTCGGCATAAACAAATACGGTATAAGTCACTTGCCAGGATGTTTATGTATCCTATAGGCGAGAATCGTAAACAGCAGTTGGCAATGATATTTTTCTCTCTAAGGATATATTGACAGTTCTACATGAACACCACCTTAGCAGGAGGTCTCAGCCCTAACCTCAAACCATGGGAGAACAGAATCGATTTTTGAGAAGGGCGCACGATAAACGCGAATTTCCTGTACTAATATTGACAAATTCGCCCTGTGGAATAGCGACACACAAATGTTCGTGTTTTGATTTTTTTGGGTGTTCAGGGGTGCTAAGTGCATTGATATTTGAATAATGATTATATTTTTTTAATGCCATTGTCGTGATTTTACGAATCTCAATTCAGAGATTCTCCTAAACACGTCTGTCGCTCGCAAGAATAGTCAGTCGACTTTGTTTTGTTTGTTTGTCAAGTGCTGCCAAAATAGCAAATGTTCTCATAGAAATTTATTTTATTTTATTCATCTACAGTGTTGCCGAATACAACTATTATTTTATATTATTCCTAATTAAATTTGATTTATTTTCTGTATATTCTTCATCTCATCCCTACATTCCTTCTCACCTCTATTCTTAATTAAAACTTTTCACACATCAACATTTGTTTTTTTTTTCTTTAGTGTAAAATTTTATTTACCAAATATCCTCAATTTTTATTCCATATTCCACATCTTTATTCTCCATCCTACAAATTTTATTTAATTTCTGCTTATCCTTCATCACATTTCTACATTCCTTCTCAACTCTATTATCAATAGAATCTTTAATTTACCGACTTTAAAAAAAAAATTATATCCCAAATATCCCTCATCTCAATTCTACATTCCATTCTCTGCAAAAGCTTTTCAAATCTTTTTTTTTTTGGCATATTCTTCATTTCATCCGAAAATATTCTTCACAAAAGCCTTCCCAATTTGTGCTTTCTCTGTCGCTCTGCTTTTATTTACCAGAGCCGGAACAATCCGCAAAAAAAACATTCTTAGCAACAGCTTTCTCAAACTGTGCTTTCCTTGTTACTCTGTCTCTGTTTACAAGAGCCGGAATAATTCGATAGTATTCTAAGAAACACCCTGCCCAACCAGAAGGCTTATTCAAAACAAACAATCAGCAGCAGCAGCCTTAAATATCTGCGCTTTCAACGGCAATTCCGTCTTATTTCCACCGGAAGGCCAAATCAAAACAATCAGCAGCAGCAGCCTTAAATATCTGCGCTTCTAACGGCAATTCCTTCTTATTTCCATCGGAAGGCCAAATCAAAACAATCAGCAGCAGCAGCCTTAAATATCTGCGCTTTTCAGGGGCAATTCCGTCTTATTTCCACCGGAAGGCCAAATCAAAACAATCAGCAGCAGCAGCCTTAAATATCTGCGCTTTTCAGGGGCAATTCCGTCTTATTTCCACCGGAAGGCCAAATCAAAACAATCAGCAGCAGCAGCCTTAAATATCTGCGCTTTTCAGGGGCAATTCCCCATGGAAGACTTTGAACTAATTTTAAAGTTTAGCAAATTTGAGTACGGAAAATCCACCATTTTTTGGGGAGAATCTTTCTAGAATAACATGTTTTGAAAGTGGAAAATTTCCAGCAGATTCTCCGAGCTATCAACAAAACAGACAAATTCCCTAGCAATTCACAGATTTTTGGTGACTGTGACGTCGCAGTATATACTAATACTAGAGCAGGGCTTCCTTGACACTACCTTCTTTAGATATTCCTTGCCTATGACCGTAAAACATAGTTGCAGAAATTTATTAGACTACTTTAAATTTGATTTAAAAATAGATTTCGTCGCTGTTTAGAATTTAATGCTTTGGGGTAACATTGATCCAGTCTTTGTTTTAACCAGATTTCTTGCTCATAAATAATACACGCTCCTTTTTTAAAACTGAAAATTAAATAGTTTTGGTTCAAAACAGCACTTCAGGTGCAGCCCTCGACTGGGCAATAGCAAAACTAAGTTCCGATAGGTATGCTCAATACTTTATTTTCAGGGAATTAAAGGACGGTGAGCATTTTTTTTACCCGAATGTTGCTGTTCCGGTAGGTACATTGCATTGCTATTACAGAGCGGTGGAAAGTTTTGACACTCACGATCAAAGAAATCTTCCGGATGTTACTTCCCACGGGAAGTAAACAACATACGAAAGTTTTCGGACATTCCTAGCCGCTCAGTCTCACCATATGATGACAATGACGGACAGAATTTTACGCTGACACGGTGAACATTCCATTAAGAAGTTCCTTCATAGTCTTCCGGTAGTTGTTCCGGAACGGCACAATTTTGCGTCGTGTTTGTTGGTTGCTGTTCCGGTTCGAAGTAAACTCGCTAAGTGTTTTCAGTCCAACAAAGAGAGTTCATTTTTAGTTCATAGGGTCGAACTCAGCTTTGCTCCCTCGCCGAAAAAGAAGGGATCAATTTTGAGTTCGCAGTTCGAACTCCGTTTTGAACCATCGCAAGGAGGAAAAAGGGTACTTAACTTTAAGTTCATAGAATCGCACTATGTTTTGAACCTCGGTTATACTTAATTTTGAGTTAAAACAAAGGAGCGTCTCCTGAGCCGATGTCCGCGAGTTCGAGCCCAAGAGTAAACATCGAACGCAGTAGTACCGGATAAGTTTTTCAATAACGATCCGCCAACTGCAACGTTGATAAAGTCGCGAATGCCATAAAGATGGTAGAACGACTATAATCGAAAAAAAAGGAGCGTGTACAAAAAACCTTCATAATATTTGCAAATGCTAATTTATCAATTGCTAAGGCAGTTCGTAACATTTAGGATATTTTAAACCAAATGAAAAAAAAAAATAAATAAACAAATAAAATAAATAACATAAACAGAAGTAAGAGCAAAACTCGTGGAGAACTAGATTGCCCCTGTTTATAATCAAAAACGCTATTTGTTAACAAATTACGGACCAAGTATGGGAATTCTCGTTCTTTCATTTCTGCGAGTGAGCTACTCTTAGGGATGTGGTGTTCTTCCATTTTCTTCACCAAATTATTAGAAACCTGTCCTTCTGAAATCATCCATATTGACACGGCACCAACATATAGATCTTCACTTGAACATCCGTTGCCACCAAAATGACTCAACAGAATCCTAGAAATTTTTACTGCCTGGATGCAGAAAATACTTTTACCATAATTGATTTTAAACATTATGCTTTGATGCTTTGCGAGGCTTCCTTGTAGTTTGGAAGGTTTCTGTCGTGCTCCTCTTTGGTGTTTCGACAGCCTTCACATCCTTCTAAGATTATCCTTTGTAAGACTTCCTGGAAAATGTCAGGTGCGTTGCACATCCCGAAAGGAAGCCGTACATACCTAACCAGCCAAATTCAGTTTGAAAATAATGGTTTATTAACGACATTAATTTGCATAATGAATCACCTATACCTAAACACGCAAATTTCAGTGAAAAAAATTTTAAATAACGACATTCTGGGTCCAATTCAATATGAAAATAAGCATTCTTCAAGTAAATAGTTGAAAACCACTGAGCTCCATTCAACTTAGCCAAAATATGCTCTAAAGTCGGCATTGCCACCCAGACCCAGAATGTCGTCATTTAACATTTTTTTTTCACTGAATTTGGCATGTTTAGGTATGTGTAATTCACTATGCAAATTAATGTTGTTAATAAACAATTGTTTTCAAACTGAATTTGGCTTATTAGGTATGTACGGCTTCCTTTCGGGATGTGCAACGCACCTGACATTTTTCAGGAAGTATTACAAAGGATCATCCTAAAAGGATGTGAAGGTTGTCAAAACTATCTTGACGACATTCTCGTGTATGGAAAAAACAAAGAGAAGCACGACAGAACCCTTTCCGAAGAACAAGGAAGGCTCGTAGAGCATAATCTTAAAATCAATTATGGTAAAAGTATTTTCTGCAGCCAGGTAGTGAAATTTCTAGGATTCTGTTGAGTAATTTTGGTGGCAACGGATGTTCAAGTGAAGTTTTTATATTTTTGTGTCGTGTTAATCTGGAAGATTTCACCTTTAAAATAATACCATAAAAATTTCATACAATTTTTGAAGTTTTTAGTGGTTCTCGTGAATTTTGACCAGCAAAGAAGTTCTATGATTTGGTAAATAATCAGAAGAATGTTAGAGAAACTATAATTTAAATAATAAACTATAATTAAAATAATTTGAAAAACAGAAATTTATACTGATAGTGTTTTAAAATATGGAAAAGATGTTTTATGATTCGATTTTTGAGAAAAATGAACCAACAGATTCAATTAAATATCAATTTAGTTTGTGATTCAGGAGGTTATTCGCTTAGAAGTCAAATTTGAAGAAAAAAGTGGTTCAACTCTTCGGAATCGTTCTCCAAAAATGTCAAGAAAAGGCAGCCTTATTTGTATATTTTGTAGTTCAGAAAGGTGGAATCTATCCAACGTAAAATTAGAATGGAGTTTTGTGGAGTTTTTTTTAATCTCTAGTTGAAGTTTAACGTATCCCAAGTTTATCACATTTTTTTTCTTTAATAAGGTTTAAAATATGCCTAACAAAAATATGAAAATGAAAGCAAAGCAAAATATAATCGCAATTTTTATTATCTATTGGTCATTCAACGTAAGCAAATCTTGGCGATTTTTTTAAAATATTCAGTCCTTCCTTAACATATCTTTGAGAACTCCTAAAATTGTAAAAATTGTCAAAATTGTCAAAATTGACAAATTGTCAAAAATTTAAGAATTTTTGAAATTGTCAAAATTGTCAAAATTGTCAAAATTTTATTTGACCATTTTGACAATTTTGACAATTTTGACAATTTTTTACAATTTTGACAATTTTGACAATTTTGACAATTTTGACAATTTTGACAATTTTGACAATTTTGACAATTTTGACAATTTTAACAATTTTGACAATTTTGACAATTTTGACAATTTTGACCATTTTGACAATTTTGACAATTTTGACAATTTTGACAATTTTGACAATTTTGACAATTTTGACAATTTGGACAATTTTGACAATTTTGACAATTTTGACAATTTTGACAATTTTGACAATTTTGACAATTTTGACAATTTTAACAATTTTGACAATTTTAACAATTTTGACAATTTTGACAATTTTGACAGTTTTGATAATTTTGACAGTTTTGACAATTTTGACAGTTTTGACAATTTTGACAATTTTGACAATTTTGACCATTTTGACAATTTTGACAATTTTGACAATTTTGACAATTTTGAAAATTTTGAAAATTTTGACAATTTTGACAATTTTGACAATTTTGACAATTTTGACAATTTTGACAATTTTGACAATTTTGACAATTTTGACAATTTTGACAATTTTGAAAATTTTGACAATTTTGACAATTTTGACAATTTTGACAATTTTGACAATTTTGACAATTTTGACAATTTTGACCATTTTGACAATTTTGACAATTTTGACCATTTTAAATTTTTTTACCATTTTGACAATATTGTCAAGATTGTCAAAATTGTCAAAGTTGTCAAAATTGTCGAAATTGTCAAGATTGTCAAAATTGTCTTAATCCTTCATAACAGAAGATTTGAAGGGGCCAAACATCGAAAAAAATGGAGTTGCGATAAATTTAAAGAAAAATCTCGATCTTCCAAATGTATGAATAAGAAATGAAACAATATTTAGAAAGTATGTAGCTTTCATTTGAAATGTACCTTCGTACGTAGTTTTGAGAATTTGATAATGTCAAAATTTCATTTAAATAGAGTTGGCACCTGTCCATTTTTTCAAATTTTTAATTTTTTTAAATCCTATTTTTTTACTCATAAAAGCAACAAAAATCCAATTTTAATAAAAATTTGCTAATCAGCTGAAATGCTTGAATGTAACTCTTGAATTCCGTATTGAGTAGTGTAATATATTACACCTATAGGTTATAGATAATCTAATGAAAAATTTAGTAAAGCGGTGGTTAAAGAAATTGGTGAAATAAAAATTCCCTAATATGTATGATACCATTCAAAAAATTTTTTTTTGCCAAGTGTGAAAAAATACTAATCTGGGTAAGTAACATAGAGTGAAAATAACGGTTTATTCGATGTATTAATCGCAGCGCACTAAAATGGACTGCGCACTCATGACTGTGTTATTTGTGCGAACTTGTACATTCGTGCGACCTGTCAAATCAGTGTAAAATCTGTCGGAGTTCTACACGCTAACCTCTTTTCAGTCAATCTTTGTACGGATAACTGCGACTGCAAAACATTGCACGTAATCCAATTTTCAATGAAAGAGATAATACATAATCATTGGAAAGACCATCGACAGAACTCTGAGTGACGAGAGGAAGGTTCACTTCTACTTTGACTTTGATCAATTCAACCCTTTCAAGTCCTGCGTCTTGGCTTCGTGCCCTGAAAGATCAATCTCATTTTTTTGATGAATTATCTTGTTTGTTGTAGATAGTAGATGCATGTTAAAGGGTCCAAAAATGTACTAAAAAACACTTTTTACTTTGACGTTGGACAATTTTATCAGTGGAAATGACAGACGACTGCAATGAGACCATCATTTTTTGGATGATCCTAGATTGAAATTTTTTATCATCCTTGTGACAAAGTTTTATATTTATTGATTCATTCATTTGACTGGAAGATATACTTCAAATCGACTTTTGTCATGTTTCAAAAAACAATTTCGGCATTCAAAAAGTTCCAAAAACGAAACTAAATTCATCACGCCTCCTGGATTCGGGAAAAAAGGCAAATGTGGATCCAAGATATGGATCAATCTCTTTCATATTCGTGTTTTTTTCTTTCTCTTTCTCGATCTCGCTCTCTTTCTCCCTCTCGGTATTTCTGCTCTCCAAACCCCATGAAATCCACAGATCGGTGCAGCGGGTTGGCTAACGGGACATTATAACTTCCGATGTCAACCAGTCGACTATAGTAACCACCCTAGAACGTTAAGGGTAGGTTTTGAATGTTTATTTTTGTCGTTCTTGTTTTTGTTGTTCACCCATCTATGTATGTATTTAACCCCCTGCCCTGTTCTACTTCCTTTTTTTTTCAAATCGAAATGAACAAAAAGTAGCACAATCCTGTTATGTTGCAGTAGTATTTCAAATTTTAGAGCATTTGTTAAAAAAAACTCGTTTCCAATAGAAAACTCATTACATGACTAAATTTGTAATTAACAATAGATATGCAAATATGTGTGTGTTCAATAACAACCTGAAGCCCCCATTGGTCCTTCACTATTCGGTATTTCGTGGAATCGTCCTTATTTTCTTTTCAGAATCGTTCGAAATTGCTTTTGTTACAATTTAAAAACAAAACCGTCAAAGTGATTGCGTATAAAATTATGTACAGAATTATTTTAAATTAGTAATATCGATTCTCAAAACTATTATTTAGATATTAATTAGTCATGCACCCTTAGTTATACGAGCTTTTTCCATCCCTTAGTTGAATCATGTAAATTTCATAAGAAACTAACCTTTTAAAAAATCTTAACAGAAATAATTCCCACTCCCATTAGAAATTTGTTACCGTAACTAATCCTGCTAACCATTCATAGTTACTACTACTAATCAAGTGCTCTAACAAATGGCCTGAACCTCGACTAACCGCCAACAGTTCTGTTTGGAAGTTTCAATTAGAGATCCATTTCCCTCATAGTTATTTACTAGTTAGTCTTATTGTACACCTCTCCCCCCCAGAAGAATGACATACCAAAGCAAAGCAGATTCTCTTTAGAGTTTTTTGTTGTTATTTTTGCTAAGCATTTTCCAATTTAGATTTATTTGAGTGCAAAGCAACTAATGGTTTTTTTTTGGATAGTTTTTCCCACCACTTTTAAATTTACACCCAAAAACAAAAGTTCTCATTTTTTGGTACTTTTTGCTAACAGTTGTTTTTTTTTTCTTTCTTCTTCGTTTTTCACAAAAAAACAAAACAAACAATATTAAATCCGTCAACTTGAAACATATCACATCACATGGACAACTCCCGCTTTTCCTTGCCTGGATCGATGGATGAAACCAACGACAGATGGTTCATGCGTGTTGGTGGTACTACTTTTCCAAGTTCACGGAATTCTTCGATACGGTGAGTGTTTCCTTTTTTATGTAATTTTTTTTTTCTTCCAATAACCAAGGCAGTCCGTTCCGAAGTTTGCCGATATTGAAGATCTAAGTGTCCTAAATTTTTGGCGAGTCCGAATCAATAGTCGCCGCGATTGAAATGAAAATTAGACATTGAGATGAAATTTCTTCCAAGATGGATGAAATATGAACAGTAGAGCAATTTACTAAATTAGATTTAATGTGGATAACATTGTAGATGAATCAATGAGAACACGAGCGAATAAACGGGCATTAATCTTCAGAAGCTTCCAAGATATATTTTGAAATGAAAATCTTTAAAACACCTAAATTTACCTGTTAATATCAAACGATAAAGAGCTCAGAAAAAAAAAACATAAAAAAACTGCTGTATAAAATTAGTTGAAAACAAAACAATTTTAGGTTTTGACGATTTTGTTCAAATTATCGATTCCATAGAAATAGTTATTTATGTAACGAGTTGTAAAAAGTGGAAGTGTAGTCGTGAATTTATCCAACAAAACTTGCCAAGTAGGATAATTACGTGGAGAGCTGAAAAAATTGACTTTTGCAACGGGTTGCATACACTGTTTTGAAAACTGTATCGAAAAGGTTCCAAGTAGGCCTTGCTCGGGTGCGCACATGTTTTTTTTTGTTTTCTCGCTGTGCTGCATTTTTTGGAGTTTTTTCTCTCTCGTAAAAAATATTTGTGGTTTGAGAAATGTTTTAAGGCAGAATTATCAAAAAAAAAAAATCGAAGAATTAATTATCGTGTCAAGAAGAGCTGATGTGTTAAGTGGAATAAAAAAGAACTCGACTGATTTGTGGCTGGAAAATTGATGAATGCAAGCAAAAATGGATGCCATAATGCCACACTTCTCTTAGTCAAAGCCTACTGGATGATTATCTTAAAGGCAACTGTTAGATTAAAACACAGTCTATACGCAAGACCAGATGGCATTCCCGCCACTTTCGTTAAGCGTTACATCATTTGCTGATTCCCGTTTAACGAATTTTTCAAGCGTCGCCTAATAATTCTACCTTTGATTCTATCTGGAAAGAAGCCTTCATGTTCCCAGTCCACAAAAAGGCGACTTGAAAAACTATCACGGAATTCAAGCTCTATGTGCGACCGCTTAACTGTTTGAGCTTGTCGTCTTGGATCCCATCTTCCTGTTTCAAAAGACAACTTAGCTATGGGATCCTAAACCGATTTCATCTACACTGACTATTAGCTGCATTCGAAAAGGTGAATTACGGAGTATCAATCGCTAAACTCGAACGCATTTTTGAAATCTGTGTGTCTTTATTAAACTGGTCCTGCAGTTATCTGGCAGAAAGGAAGCTCACAGCCCGTTTGAATGTCTCTATATCCGATCAAAGAACTGCTTCGTCCGGTGTGCCTTAAGGAAACCGTTTAGGCCCAATCATCTTTCTACTATATTTTAACGATGTGCTGTTGCTACTTAGCGGACCCAAACTAGCATATGCTGATGATCTGAAACTGTACTATCCCATCAACGACTTTGGAGCAAGGTTGCCGTAAAAAAATATGTGGTTTTGACAAAAAAGTTTCTCGAATTCTGTGTTTTTGCTCAAAATTTTATGACAATATTCTGTGATTTTTAGTTAAACTTTCTGACGTTATTACTATTAGTAATGCTACACTACGCAAAATATGAAGAAATGTGGAAAAAGGGATCAATTTTATTGCAGTTCTACTTTTGATAGGCACTAATCTGTGGGTAAGCATCTTTTAGTGATTATATTTACTCTAAGAGCAAGTTCACTGGTCTTGGGAAAAAGTGGTAGAAATTTTGGCATTTTGAAAATTTTACCATGCAAAAACGTTTTGAAGATCTTTGGGTGTTGTATTTTTTTATAGCACTGTTTCCATTTCAGCCGTACGTGATAGAAAAATTGCTATTTTTGCATCACAGCATGCGAAACTACAACACGTGTTGTTAAAAAACTTGAAGGCCACAGATCCTGAAAATGTTTTGCATGGCAAAATTTTCAAAATGTGCCAAAAGTGACAAAATTTCTTCCACTTTTTCCCAACACCAGTGAACTTGCTCTAACATGTTACTCCTAAAGCTTTCCAAACTGGTAAATGTTATTCTTGTTCTAAAAACATGGAAAGATTTTTCAAAATTTACGAGCTTTGAAAAATCAAAAAGCAGCTTTCTTAGACAACAAGTGAATTATTATTTTTGCACATTTGATAGTTTTTATTCCGAAACATGTTTTTTAATGTATTTTCTAAAAATCATACATATTTGAGTTACGTTACATGATTTTTAATACTATAAATTTTAGGAGTTTTTTTTTCGAATCGACAAAAAATATATAACCAAAAAAGATAAAAATTTCTCGATAAGATATGTTCGAGAGTAACAATTTGTAATATGCTCTTTTTATCGGCAAATTCGAGCTTTACTTATGATCACAGCGAAAAAAAGGAGGCCATGATTCGTTGGCAACCCAAGTAACAATTTTAGCTTTATTATGGTCAGCAAAATATCGTTTGGACTATCGCATTAATCTTCATAAAAAGCTAAAGCGCATTCTATAACATCACCTGGACTCTAATAAAGCCAAAATCAGGCTATTTGGCCGTACCCTAGAAACGTCATCAAGACATATAATTGTTGGTCATCAATATTGGTCACCAAAGCTTTTAAAAAGCTATTATAAAACATGTTAGAAATTTTTTTTTTTTTTTCGGTTCTGTCAGTTCTCGGAGTTTTTTTTTTATTTTTTCCAGCAACCATAATGGTTGATGAATGATGATTGCATTATTCAGATATGATCTGGTATAATTAATAGCTAAAAAAAACCAATGTTTTAACCATATATTGAGCGTCTTTTCTACTGCCAGTCAAGATTTTAGGTAAAATGTATATGAAATAGTATCTTAAAATAAATGCGCCTCGTCAAATCTGATGGTCAATCATGATGGAATTGATGGAAAAAGGCCTGAAAAAATATTTTCCATTGCTTGCATTGTGAATCCATCAACATGGCGTCATTTTGTGCCCTTCGGTTTGGCAACCAACATGGCGTGAGTTAATTCATAGTTTTATTATGGTTTAATGATGACCCCAAAAAAGCTACGATTTGACGTTTCTCTCGCGAGCCAACCAATTACACGCTAAGGTTGAGTTCCTCATTTCTGAGTTGTTAATCATTAGTACAGTAAATGAGGACAGACTTTTTGAATGAAAAGGGATTGGTTTTGAATGACCCGTGGAATGAATCATGAGTTGAAGTCAAATTTCGTTGTCTGACGCCATCTTGAAATCCAAGATGGCGGCTTCCGCTGAACTTTAAAATGGTGTAAATGACTTGAAATCGCATGAAACCCCAACAAAATGGGTATCGGGTGAAAGGGCTAAACGAGTAGAAGTTGAATTTCGCTATCAGACGCCATCTTGAAATCCAAGATGGCGGCATCCACTTAACTTTTAATACTTAATGCTGACAAAAAGTCGCATTAAACCACCACTATACGGGTATTTGGTGAAAGGGCTAAACTAGAAGTCGATTTTTTTTCTTTCCGACGCCATTTTGAAATCCAAGATGGCAGCTTCCACTGAATTTAAAATGCTGTTAATCAATGAAAATCGCGTGAATACAATTTTTTTTCACGTAATACTACATTAAAACTACTATTTTAAGACAATTTAGATCATTTTAAATCACTTTTATTATTTTTCCATTATGTTTCTAATGCATTTAGAACTTTTCTTGTTTTGTTTATAGTTTTTGTTTTTTTTTTTGCCATTTATGTCATTCTATTATTCCTATCATGCTATTATGTTCAAATTGTATTGGTCTTATTCTAGCGAAAACTATAAGATTATGTTGTTTCTGTTAACCATCTGATTTAGGCACATGTGCCAAATTCGATGTTGCCAAAATCGAATGTTGCCAAAAACGAACGGGGTCTGTATTGTGGTGGTTTTTGTGGGATTTTCAGTCACTTACAGATTTTCAGAGAAACGCGAAAAGAGAAATTTGACTTCTATCATTTAGCCTTAGCACCCAATACAATATATTTGGGAGTTTCATGCTATTTTCATTCATTTACAGTATTTTTAAGTTCAGCTGAAGCCACCATCTTGGATTTCAAGATAGCGTCAGAATGCAAAAATTAAATTTTTATTGCTTATCCCAATTGACAAACACCTATATTTTGAAGGTTTCATTGGATATTCAATGATTTAGAGCATTTTTAAAGTTTATAGAAAGCTATCATCTTGGATTTCAAGATGGCGTAAGATAGCAATATTCGACTTCTACTCGTTAAGCCCTTTCGCCCACTACCACCTGGGTTTCATGTCATTTTAAGTCATTCACTACATTTTAAAGTTTAGCGGAAGCCGCCATCTTGGATTTCAAGATGGCGTCAGATAGCGAAATTCAACTTCTACCGGTTGATTTCTTTCAACTTATACCCCTTTAATATAGGTTTTATGCGATTTTCAGTCATTTACAGTATTTTCAAGTTGAGTGGTACCCGCCATCTTGGATTTAAGATGGCGACGGGCAACGAAATTTGACTTCTACTCGTTTATTACTTTCACCTAATAACCATATTGTGAAGGTTTCACGATATTTTCAGTAATTTACAGCTTTGAAAATAAAAGCGGAAGCCGCCATCTTGAATTAATGATGGCGTCAAGCAACATTTTTTTTCCTACTATTTGGGCCCTTCCACTCAATACTCATATTGTAAAGAAATTCATACCACTTTCGGTGATTTCAAGTTTTCAAAGATGTATTTTTTTAATTTTAACTCAAAACCAACACGCATAATTTACCAAAAATGTGTAAAAATGGGAGTTCCAATTCAAATATGTGCTATCTTATCTGAGCGTGTCCTGTTTTGACATCTTGATCGAGAACTGTCACTAAGTTTTATGGCGGTTTAATAATCATGCACTGAGTGCTATTACAGAACATGCAAAAGAAAGCTTGGAGCAAACTTCTTGGTTTATGTTTTATTATAGTTTAAAAAGAGCATTCATAACTCTTTCAAAATAACTAAAACAGTATGTTTAATAAAAGTTTTATTAGCGTTTTCAAAACCATCTGAAAACATATGGTCGAAAAAAAATTATAAGCATTCTGCATTACTATAATAAAACCGCCATAAAACGACCTGCACAAAAAAATGCCATAATTAAACCATAATAAAACTTCCTAATGCTAGTTGGCATAATCTGTGTTACTTGGGAACGGACGCGTTTTATTTACACTACGTCGGGGAAAATTTTATTTTTAATTTTCTAGTGATGAAATTGCTCCGAAACTTGAAAAAATTTCCAAATGTGCCAATCATTAAAAGTGATCGTTTTCCTTAGGCGCTGTGTAGAGCGGGAATCCATCAAAAGCTGACTAGAAAGTTGAATCGATCAACGACTATCAGGGCCCAAAGATCATTTGGTTTTACACCCAGCCGTGAAGAGAAAAATACTTCCTTTCAGAAATCACCGGAAGTTCCGAAAATTTAGAGGGGAATAAGTGTTATTTCATAAAAAGAATTGCAGACCGGTAGCTGCAGAAACGGAGTGTTTACACATTGAATTTAAATTTTATTCTCGTGTGGAAGTCTGGGGTTGTTGAGGAAAGCGCGTTTTATGACAAATGTTTGGGAGCGCTGTGTGAAAGTTTAAAAGTAATTTTGTTCCTCGAAAGTAACATTCTAAAATAATTGTTGAAAGTCTCGAACGAATTGGGAGAAATCGGTTCTGATGTGTTTTGTTTGGCATTAATGTGGTCTACGCAAATGTATTTTTTCTGCGCTCGGCATGCTATGATGAAGTATTTTTTTTCCTACGATTTACATGTAACTATCAGAATCATTATTAGGTTAAATGATTCTAAAGATTTATTTATTTATTTATTTGGTGTTCCGTCTCACGACATAACCTGATGAACATTATTCCTTTTTTTTCACTTGGTTCATAGCAACCGTTTTCCAACTTTTCGGGCATCCCACCTTCGCACGCTCCACTTGATCTAACCACCTCGCTCGTTGCGCCCCTGCTCGTCTCGTTCCTACCGGATTGGCAGCGAACACCTGTCTTGCAGGACAGTCGTTCATACTTGCAACATGTCCTGCCCAGCGAATCCGTCCAGCCTTCACCACCTTCTGGATACTGGGTTCGCCGTAGAGTCGCGCGAGCTCGTGGTTCATCCTTCGCCTCCACACTCCGTTCTCCTATACGCCGCAAAAAATGGTTTTTAACACTCGTCGCTCGAATACTCCGAGTTTGCGCAGGTCCTCCTCGAGCAATATCCACGTCTCGTGCCCGTGCATTTCCAAATATGTCGGCTAAATAAGGACTAACTTGAGTGATTTTCATTCATGAACTTCGAAATTTTGTGAACAAATGTTAAGTTTTCTTGATAATTCCAATAAATGTTAAAAGTCTGAACTGCTTGAATTTTCGAAAAAATAATCAATTCTTACCGTCTTGATGTCAAAATTAGTGTACAGCAGTAGCATGGATTCGAAGATTCAAATTTTTGGATTAGGCTTGATTGTCAGGTTTGACTTAGGGATGACGATTGTTTTTTCCTCAGAATCAATTTCGAACGGATTGTTTTTCCCACTCGGTGGAACAATCGATTGTTTTTTGTTGAGCTCGTGGCCACAACAAGATATGCATGATCTCCCTTTCTCTCTCCCGATCATTACACGTCAATTGATGTGATCTACCTACAATTTCCTATCGCTAATTGAGTATGCTAATGGGGTGGTCGGCCAAATACCGCCTAATGACAGACTGCTACAACCATTCTTGGGGAACAGGATCATCCCCAGCCAGGCCAGTTGAGTTGCGTATCCACAAGGCCTACAAGACACCTGCCTGACACGATAGCCACGACAGCGATTAGCCGATCAATGAATGTGAATTATTCGATTTCTGGCCTCCAATCAAAACAACTCCCCCTTTCTCAGTTGTTCCTCATTAGCATAACTCTGTCCTGGAGGGAAGTTTGTAGGTAGTTGATTGGATAATGTGGGGAAGCTGGAGCTGAAGCCGGTTCGAAAGTGTTTGTGTCCCGGTTCCGAAGTTAAAAAATTCATGGGAAGGCAAACCGATCTGCTCCGATATGTTCCTAATCCGGAGGAGAGTATTTTCTGTCAATTAATCTACAGGAAAGCCGGATCGGTAATCCCACATTCTAATTACACACCGGCATAAGTATACACTCCCCGATTTCGAACCGGTAGCCAAGAGCCGACTTTGACAGAGCCAATAAATTCCTAATAAAAACATGGCAGATAAAACTTGACAATGGGACCGCAACAAAAAAAAAATTACAACTACTCAAAGTGGACAGTAATTACAGCTCATAAAAGTCTTGCTCCAATAAGGAACGAGGCATTGATTTATTATGAATTTTGTTTTCTTTGCTCCACCTTAGCGCGTCGGCGTCAGCAGAAGGACAAACAAACAAAATCCGAAACCGTTTGTTTCCAAACTTTATTTCGCTTCGCTGCAATGTCAAACTCGATTGCAGGTTTGCAATTTTTTTCTTTTCGTTAGTTGAAGTTAAGTGCCACTTTTATTATTTTTTTTTTGTTCTACACTAGTCATAACAACGCGAACGGTGGTCGGTTAAGTCGTTTTATTTTACTGTGGCACGAACAAATCATTCAACCCACCGCTACTGTTGGATTCAGACTTCAAGGTGTTGACAAATTACGATATGAGAACGAAACATTTATTCGCAAATTTTCACGACAATTGAATTTTTCGATTTTATTTTTGATCATAGGTAACATCTCAAACAAAAATGTAAACAAATTAAACGTGAAACAGCTACTTATCTGAATTTCCTGGACCAAGATGTATTTGGCAATCGGTACTTTTCTGCCAATCACAGCAATCATTGCATTCCATGGCTGCAGATTTCCGCCCAGCAGTTGGAGAATTTGCATTTTTCTTGTTATGGGAGTTTAACACGGAGTGTCATTCTTCCCGGAACATTTGCAGGCATTTGTTCCAAAATAAGTCCCTTTCTCGACAAATTCAATAATGTAGTAAAATTTCATATGAGGAACAAGCCTGAATTATGATAGTAAACAAATCTTCTTCTTGTATCGTCACATTTTTCACTCAGGCAAAAAATGTTGTTTCAATAACAAGTCACTTTCAATTAGAGATATTATGCAATTACACCATCATTTGAATAAAAAAAAAACCCGAGATGCATTTCCGCTTCTAGTCTTCTATATGTATTATTTTTTCTTTTGCTTCTACAACTTTATCACATTGAATAAACACGACCAAACGACGACTGCTTAAAAGTTTAAATTTCCACAAAATTTCCACGGAAGGAGAAATAAAAAACGCGTGCGCTGTCATCAAGGCAACGCCTACTTCCATTTTGATCATGGGTTCAGGTAATTTCGAAAAAAAATTCACATCATTACGACACCTATTTGAACAAGTTCACTGGTGTTGGGAAAAAGTGGTAGAAATTTTGTCACTTTTTGCACATTTTGAAAATTTTGCCATGCAAAAACATTTTCAAGCTCTGTGGTCTTCAAGTTTTTTTACAACACGTGTTGTAGTTTCGCATGCTGTGATGCAAAAATAGCAATATTTCTATCACATACGGCTGAAATGGAAACAGTGTTGTAAAAAAATACAACGCCCAAAGATCTTGAAAACAATTTTGCATGGTAAAATTTTCAAAATGTCAATATTTCTACCACTTTTTCCCAACACCAGTGAACTTGCTCTTAGAATTAAAAAAAAACATCAACCCCAAGCGAATATCAATCTTCTTCGATTGCCCACCGGTTTCGTTTCGAATCAAAGGTCAAAACGTGTCAGGATAAAGTGTACGATTTGTACGGCACGGTTGCAAAACGGTGAGCTTCGGAAGGTTTTCGACAACATAAACAAACCGAACGAACACTCTTTGCAGAACAGAATAAACACTGACCTGACAGTGTGTCAGCAAACTCATCACACTTTCGATCAATTACCCACTTCCGGGACGCTGCCTAATCATTTTGAACATTTGCGTTCAAACCAGCTTCGAAAGTCAACCCAACCTTTCGTCGCAAATCTCTAAATTCTAATCTATATTTACTGATTTTCTGCGCTTTCATTCTGAATTCCAAACATGGATAGGAAAAATCGAAAATAAGCCTTTTACTTCCTCAATGAAAGTTACAGGATTGAATCATTCTAGTGGGGATCAACATTACAAATACGAATGATGAAGTGCTAACACACTCTACAAATTAGCATCTTCACGCGAAGTAAACCGTTTGTTTGGTTGTCGGTTTTGAAAAACAAAATGGAAATTCAGTAAATGAAAAGTTCTCAGTTTTGATTATTATCGATTCCTCGATGCTTGATTTGTCAGGATGAGACCATGTCAGCTGACGTCTTACTACTATCGATTGCTCAAAATGCTCAAACTAGAACCATTGTCAATTATATGTTCTCCCCATCACTGCTTCAAATATCATATTATTTTTCGAGAAAAGAAATAAGATTGATGTATGTAATTGTTAGAATGAATAGCAAAAAAAATACCTAAACCAAATCAAGAAATTTCTTAAATCTAGACACAATGTTATTATTCAAAAATTAAAAAAAAAATTGGTTGAATCGGTAAAATATTAAAAAAATATCGTTAATCTACTGAAAATCTAATAAATTGAATAAATCGATAGAATTCAATCGATTAATTTGGAGAAATCTATGAAATACTAGCTGACCCGGGGTGTGCTTTGCAGACTGCCGCTGGATGGCCAGCGAATCGGGAAAACCGGGAAAAAACCGGGAATTGAAAATAGCACCGGGAAAACTGGAATCTTACCGGGAATTTGACATCAAAACCGGGAAAAAACCTTATGCAGTGCAAACCACTTTTTCTATATAAATCCTACATATAGAAAAGGTTGATGCTAATCAAAAGTAAATTTTTATGAAAAATTCGACCTAGACGTTAATTGTATTTCTTTGACAAAAATACGACATGGGAATAGTTTATGCGTGTTTCCATTCTTCAATGTTCGCTTTTCCACCGAATGTTAGAAATTAAAGCCACAATTGTTCGAAATTCTAATTTCAGAATCCAAATTTTGGATTCAGAATTGATATTAAAAAAAAATATCAAAAATTCAGGCTCAGTATAGTATTTCAAATTTAGATTCTGAATACAGATTTCATCCAGAAATCAGAATAAGAAGATCGAATTAAGTTCTCAGTCTT
>NC_073691.1:201585225-201616199 GCF_029784155.1 Uranotaenia lowii | reverse complement strand
GTCCCGGATTCCCACCCGTTGCCCTTCAAAAACGGTAGTTCGATACTACACCCGCATTGGGAGCTTGAATTTCGTTCGTTTCGGTCTGTTAGCAAAATTTTCTTCCCCGACTTCCGCGATCCGAGTTCCAAGAATTTTTTTTTTTGTAATCTTAAATGGAAATAGGTACTCGAACGAAGGATTTGCGAGAAATAAACGTTCAAAATACCGGAACCTTCAAGCTGGGGTAACTGCAGTCTAGCAGCAGCAAACACAGACCACCCAGAATTAGCCGGTATTGCAGTTATCATCAGAGCCAGAGGCGAATCTACCAAGCAAAATAAATCTGAAATCTTCACAATTCAACATAATACATAAATTCATGCTAAAATTTTCATATTGTTTAAAAGACAATGATCAACTAAAGTAAATTTAATTTCAATTTTCGAAGTAAAACGAAAACAAAATACCAGCTGTAATGGATTTTTGACAGCTTGATGTTTTTTGTTGACACTGCCGATTTCACGCACACCTACAAAGGAGAGTGCAAAACTCGATTCATGCTCGTTTTCAGCGTGGATGGTGCAAAACTTTCGGGTGGTGAAAACGAATACGGTATTAGAAAGGTCAAACTTCGCAAGACAAAAGTGTGAGTATTGATCTATCTTAAGTTGAAAATTTGAACAAAAAATATCATCAGAGTTCAAAGTTACGGAAGTTCAAAGTTGAAGAGACAGTTAGTATGCTTCCCATTTCAACTCTATGCCAAAAATGCGCTGGAAATTGGAAAAGCAGCACTACTGGCATAAAGACTCGAACTCCGAAAAAAATTATGCACGACCACTACATTCAAGAGATACAAGAAAAACACTTTATGGGATTTGATCTTATTGGGTGATTTATCCCAAAATTTAAATAAATTAGAATCGGTGATTGTTTCCAACCTCCTTTGTCTTGTGATGGGATAGGGAGGGAGGGAAGAAGAATAACTCCAGCGATCACAAATCGTATAAGTGTCAATGGCGTTGAAATGTTGAGAGCTCATGATAGGAGTACAGGTTAAATTTTGGGTGTACTATTTAAAGTAGACTTTTCCCAATTATTTCGTTCCCATAAATTAATCAAACTTTTAAGCAAGCAGTTGCAGAAGTGTTACGAAAGTCTTTACTAGGGAAGTGCCACGTTTCACCGATGTTCTACACCTCGTCTATCGAGTGACGCATTTATTTTTGCTGGAACCAATTAGCACCTTTTATTGGAGGTGATCGATCTTTCGCTTGGACACGATCTTCTCTAGAACGACGCACCCAATATGTGAGATTGCCGTTTTTCTTGCATGTAGTTAATAAATTCTAGATGATTGTTTACAAAATCGTCATAAAAGTTTAGTTCGATGGAATGATTTGATAACTTGTTTTGGATGAAAAATCCCCAGGTTACCGAGAGGAAATCACATTCAACCACAGACGATTCTGAACAAATTGACGAAAAAATTTAAGTTTTCAGAGACCAAAAATCACAGTCGATAACTTCTTTCAATCAAATGATTTCATCTTTAGTCTTTCGGAAAGGGATGGTATACTCTCCACACTTGCTACTGAATGGAACAAATTTGACTATCTCATGCAAATGTGATTAGCGGATTGTGTAACCCTGGACTAGAATTACTCGAGAACTGGGAGCTACAATTGAGTTCTGGATAAGTACTTGTTACTGTACTGTATCTTATTATTATCTACGGTTGAGAGAGTTGTTCCGTAACACAATCACAAAAAAAAGTGTACCTTGTTCCGTGTCCCTCAGTTATCAAACATCAATATGGATCGTAAACATCGTTTACGTTCCGAAATTTGCCAAATAAAATTCACACGTTTTGGCAGAACAAACTCCCTGTTTAGAAGTCAATCAACATCGCGGAACGGAACGCACTCCTCTTCATTGATGACAGAGCACGTTCTTGGCTAAAAGAAGCCAGACATCACACACCAGCAGTGGTTTGTGGGTGGCCCGGCCCATAGAACTCCCACCGTCTGTCTAATGATTCTGCCGGCACCCCTTTTAAGAGGACAATTTGTATGATTGATCGCGTATCACCTTTGTCAACAAATTTGCGCACTCTCGATATCGGCATCAACATACGATTTAGCTGCGTGCTTTTCCCATAAAATTATCAAACCGATCCGTCAAAAACACAAAAATAAAACTATCTAAATAGACGGCCGGCATACGAATGGGCCGGTTACCCTTGAATTTCCTGATGCGCCCAAGTTTTATTGACGCGATTAGGATTTTCGATGCATTATCAGCAGCATACGGAGGTATCACTCCCTAACCTAACAAAGTGTCCGTTCGAATGACTGAAACTCCTATATCAACAACGACAACCGGTTCACGGTTGAATATTTAGTAAGTGGCACGCGAATAACAACTGTATTTACTTGCAGCTGGATCGGGTGTCACTGTGGGAGGATTGTTTCAAAATAGTAGAGCTGCCTTCGAAGATATAGATATGTATAACTCGTTACAAAACGGCGACGTAATTGAATAATCTTGCATTTATTGGGAATCTTCCGCAGGAATTTATCATCGTAGGTCAGGTTCGTCTGGTTTCAGCGAATGTCTTCGCTAGGAACAGTCAAGCTTATAAAAAACTCTTTCCAGACAAATACAAAATTTGGGTAAAAAATTATGGGAAAGGTTCAAAATAAACTTGAAAAATTATAGATTTGGTTCACTTGTAGTGTACTTACAATGATATCTGGTTTGGTAGTCTAATTTTTTTTATTGTTTATGGTTGTTGTAAAGAACGGACACGAACCTGAAAAAAAACAATAGAGAGAAAAAATAAATACCTTTGCGTTTAAAATATTCAAAAATTTTCAGTGTAGGTAACGGAGTTTTTGACAGTGTAGAGATGAGATTAAGAAAATAAATAAAATTAAATTAAAATAAAATAAAATAAAAAAATAGTTGTGATCGGCTAAACTGAATGTTCATAAAATTTAAGATTAGGCTTCCGGTAGTAAGACGGATTGGCACAGGGAGCGCAGATTTTCAAGGCTGCTGCTACGAAAAAATGGTATCAGATTCGAACTCCGGTAGAAAGACGGATTGGCACAGGGAGAGTAGAATTTTAAATCTACTGCTACAATATTTTTTTCTGATTTGGTCTCCGGTAGAAAGACGGATTGGCAATTTTAAGCTGCTGATTCGAAAAAAACATGTTTCAAAAACGGCCTCCGGTAGAAAAACGGATTAGCACAAGGAGCGCAGATTTTCAAATCTACCACTACAATTTTTTTCTGATCCGACCTCTGGTAAAAAGATGGATTGGCACAGGGAGCGCAGATTTTCAAGGTTGTCACTACGAAAAACATGTTTCAGAGTTGGCCTCCGGTAGAAAGACGGATTGGCACAGGGAGCGCAGATTTTTAAACCTACTGCAATTTTTTTTCTGATTCAGCCTCCGCAGATTTTCAAGTCTGTTGCTACGAAAAAAAATGTTTCAGATTGGGCCTCCGACAGAAGACGGATTGGCACAGGGAGCGCGAATTGTCAAGGCTGCTGCTGAGAAAAAATTGTTCTTGTTTTGACCTCCGGTAGAAAGACGGATTGACAGGGAGCGCTGATTTTCACGAGTCTTGCTACGAAAAAATTGTTTCAGATTCGGCCTCCGGTATAAAGACGGATTGGCACAGGAAGCGTACAATTTTGAGGCTGCTGCTTCGAAAAAAAAGAATGTTTCAGATTCAGCCTGCGGTAGAAAGACGGATTGGCACAGGGAGCGCAGATTTTTAAACATACTGCTACAATTTTTTCTCTAATTCGGCCTCTGGTAGAAAGACGAATTGGCACAGGCAGCGTACAGTTTTAAGCCTGCTGCTACGAAAAAAAAAAAATAGTTTCAGATTCAGCTTCCGGTAGAAAGACGGATTGGCACAGGAAGATTTTCAAACCTATTGCAACAATTTTTTTTTTGATTCAGCCTCCGGTGGAAAGACTGTTGGCACAGGAAGCGCAGATTTTTAAATCCACTGCTACAATTTTTTTTCTTTGGCCTCCGGTAGAAAGATGGATTGGCACAGGGAGCATAGATTTTCAAGGTTGCTGCTACGAAAAAATTGTTTCCATTCGGCCTCCGGTAGAAGACGGATTGGCACAGGGAGCGCAGATTGTCAAGGCTGCTGCTACGGAAAAATTGTTTCAGATTTGGCCTCCGGTAGAAAGACGATTGGCACAGGGCGCAGATTTTGCAACCTACTGCTTCAATTTTTTTCTGATTTGGTCTCCGGTAGAATGATGGATTAGCACAAGAAGCGTAGAATTTTAAACCTCCCTCTGCATTTTTTTTTCTAATTCGGCCTTCGGTAGAAAGATGGATTGGCACAGGGAGCGCAGATTTTCAAGGCTGTCGTTACGAAAAAATTGTTTCAGATTCGGCCTCCGGTAGAAAAACGGATTGACACAGGGAGCGCAGAATTTTAAGGTTGCTGCCACAGGAAAAGCACAGATTGAGAAGGCTGTTACTGAGAATGTTTTTGACTTGTTCAGGCTCTAGAAAGCAAAAACAGAGCGTCAGGAAAGTACAGATTGGGAAGGCTGTTACTAAGAATTGGATTGGCACAATAGACTGAGTCGATTCGGGGTCATTTTAGAATTTCTCAAACCCTGGGGTCTTAAAAGCTTCGTTTTGGTCTAAAATTTCTCCATGATTTTTTGCAGAATTTTTAAGTAACGTTTACAAGAGTAAATTTGAACTTTTAAGTTTGTATGGGAAAATTGAATATTTTGTACTGAAAAATCCACGTATTCGTATCGTATTCGTATCGTATTCGTATCGTATTCGTATCGTATTCGTATCGTATTCGTATCGTATTCGTATCGTATTCGTATCGTATTCGTATCGTATTCGTATCGTATTCGTATCGTATTCGTATCGTATTCGTATCGTATTCGTATCGTATTCGTATCGTATTCGTATCGTATTCGTATCGTATTCGTATCGTATTCGTATCGTATTCGTATCGTATTCGTATCGTATTCGTATCGTATTCGTATCGTATTCGTATCGTATTCGTATCGTATTCGTATCGTATTCGTATCGTATTCGTATCGTATTCGTATCGTATTCGTATCGTATTCGTATCGTATTCGTATCGTATTCGTATCGTATTCGTATCGTATTCGTATCGTATTCGTATCGTATTCGTATCATATTCGTATCGTATTCGTATCGTATTCGTATCGTATACGTATCGTATTCGTATCGTATTCGTATCGTATTCGTATCGTATTCGTATCGTTTTTTTTTTTTTTTTTTTAAATATGTCTTTATTTGTATCAAATCATCATTACACTTATATTACATTATTGCATTAAACTAGGTGTTCAGCTCAATAATGAACTGTTCATAGCCCTATAAGTAACTAGATTATAAAAATTTATTTATAAGATTTAAATTTGCTGAGCGCAATCAAGTTTTTAATGTAGGAGAACATCCTGTAATAGCAAAAATATTTTATACTTAAAACTAAACACTATCTTAAAATTAAACTAAACATAAAGAGAACGAATCTCTGCGATGGAAGACTGCATCGATTTGCCTCTGAAGTTGGAGATGATTTTGTTGGCCATCTCTTCGATAGATTCAATGCCTGCAATCCGATGAAGATCTTCGGTGCTGTGCCAAGGTGGAAGCCGCAAAATCATTTTCAGAACCTTGTTCTGAATCCTCTGGATGGCTTTCTTCCTCGTCGCGCAGCAGCTAGACCAAATCGGAACTGCATACATGATCGCTGGTCGGAAAACTTGTTTGTAGATGAGCATTTTATTTCGCAGACACAACCGGGATTTCCTGTTGATGAGAGAATAAAGAGATTTAGTGTATTTATTACATTTAGATTGAATATCTTCAATGTGATTTTTAAAAGTAAGATTCCGATCAAGTGTAAGTCCCAAGTACTTCACGTGATCAGACCATTCTAATGAAACCCCATTAAAAGTTATGGAATGATTTTCATTAGGTTTTAAAAAATTTGCTCTTGGCTTATGGGGAAATAAAATAAGTTGAGTTTTGGAAGCGTTAGGAGAAATTTTCCACATTTTCAAGTAATTCAAAAAGGAATTTAAATTTTGTTGCAATCTACTGCGTACCACCCGTAAATTTCGACCTTTGGCTGAAAGCAAAGTGTCATCAGCAAATAATCTTCTACCTTTTCCTTCTGGTACATCAGGAAGATCAGAAGTAAAAATATTATATAAAATTGGCCCAAGTATACTACCCTGAGGGACACCAGCTCTAATGGGTGTCCTTTCAGAGCATGAATTTTGATAGCTTACTTGTAAGGTTCGGCTAGTCAAATAATTTTGAATAATTTTGGTGAGATATACAGGAAAATCAAATCGAGCTAGTTTAGCTACTAAACCTTTGTGCCAAACACTGTCAAAAGCTTTTTCAATATCAAGAAGAGCAACACCAGTTGAATAACCTTCAGATTTGCTAGCGTTAATCATATTAGTTACACTCAAAAGTTGATGTGTAGTAGAATGTCCATGACGAAAACCAAATTGTTCATCAGGGAAAATAGAATTCTGATTAATGTGAATCATCATTCTATTCAAAATAACTCTCTCAAATAGTTTACTTAAAGAAGGAAGCAAACTAATTGGTCGATAACTTGAAGGCTCTGAAGCACTTTTTCCAGGTTTCAAAATTGGAGTTATTTTGGCATTTTTCCATTTATTGGGAAAATAAGCCAAATGAAAACATTTGTTGAAGATTTTAACTAAAAAATTTAAAGTGCTTTCAGGCAACTTTTTAATAAGAATATAGAAAATCCCATCTTCCCCTGGAGCTTTCATATTTTTAAATTTTTTGAAAATCAATTTAAGTTCATCAATATTTGTCTCACAAGAACTTTCAAACACATTTTGCTTGGAAAGAATATCATCAAATTCTAGGGAAATTTGAGCATCAATTGGACTTACAACGTTTAAATTAAAATCATGAGCAGACTCAAATTGTTGGGCTAATTTTTGAGCCTTTTCTGAATTAGTTAAAAGAAGTTTATCCCCATCTTTCAAAGTAGGAATTGGCTTCTGGGGCTTTTTCAAAATTTTAGTTAATTTCCAAAATGGCTTTGAGTAGGGTTTTATATCCTCTACTGCTTTAGCAAAATTTTCATTACGAATGAAATTTAAACGACGTTTGATCTCTTTTTGAAGGTCGCAATAAATTAATTTCAAATAAGGATCCCTAGTACGTTGATATTGGCGTCGACGAATGTTTTTCAGTCGTATCAAAAACTGAAGATCATCATCAATTAAAGGTTGATTAAATTTATGTTTAACTTTAGGTATTGAAGCGGCTCTAGCATTGACTATTGAAGTTGTCAAATTTTCTACAGCCAAATCAATATCTTCTATTGAATTCAATGGAACGTTTACATCTAAATTACGTTCAATAAAATTCATATATCGCTCCCAGTTAGCCTTTTGAAAATTAAAAGTTGATTTTAAAGGGTTTTCAATGGGACTTTGAGATATAGAAAATGTTACTGGAAGGTGGTCTGAATCGAGGTCCGCATGAGTAACTAATTGACTACAATGCTCGCCTAAATCCGTTAGAACCAAATCAATTGTGGAGGGATTTCTAATTGAAGAAAAACAAGTATGCCCATTAGGATATTCAACAGTATAATAACCTGCAGAGCAGTCATTAAACAAAATATTCCCATTTGAATTTGATGAAATATTATTCCAAGATCGGTGTTTTGCATTAAAGTCACCAATAATAAAAAATTTAGATTTATTTCTGGTGAGTTTTTGTAAATCTCCCTTCAAAAAATTTTTCTGTTCACCGCTACATTGGAAAGGCAAATATGCGGCAACAATTATAATTTTCCCCATAGAAGTTTCTAATTCAATTCCAATTGTTTCTAAGACTTTTGTATTGAAAGAAGGAAGAAGTCTAAATTTGAGACGACTATTGATGACAATAGCTACACCCCCACCTTGTCGATCAAGTCGATCATTTCGTAAAATTTTAAAGAAAGCATTGCTTTTCAAGTTAGTGTCTGGCTTTAAAAAAGTTTCAGTGATGGCAGCAATATGTATGTTTTGAGTTTTCAAAAATAAAAAGAATTCATCTTGGTTAGCCAGCAAAGATCTAGCATTCCAATTCATAATGTTTAAACATCTATTTGGATCCATGAGGGAATCGTAAAGTCATAATAATTTTGTTAGCATAATTAAAAGAAGTTTGGAAAGCTTCAAACATTGAATTTGCTTTCAACATAAGTTGCATCATTTCCATTAAATTTTGATGCAAAAATTTTAATTTTTCCTCAGTAATCTCACCCAAATCAACAAAATTGTTAGGATCAGAAAATGAAGGAGAAGAACAAGTATTTGAATTTCGGGGATTTTCCCAAGCCTTCGCATGAACGTTGAGACTTGGTTTTTTCCCATTTTTATTAGTTAAACCTGAAGAGGGCAACCCATTTTCAACCACCTCTGAGAACGATAAACAACGAGTCTGGGGCGCAGAATCAGCCCAGGTAACATTAAAATCACTTCGGGTATTACCCAGCCGTGATTCCAATGTAGACCGAGGCTGAATGCGAACAGGCAGGTTGTTTGCCGGCCCGACGTGTGAAGACGAAAAAGAGGAAGGAGGAGAAGAAACTTTTCTGGAAACTTTGGGATTTTTCCTAGAAGCAATAATTTTTGCTCTGATGGGACAATCTAGCGAATTCGAGGAGTGATTACCTGCGCAATTCGCACACTTAAAAAATTCTGTTTTTGGCTTATCACCACCAAAAAGGCATTTAGATTTTTCATGATCGAATGAGCCGCAAAACATGCATCTGGCATTCATTCTACAATTTTTAGTGCCATGACAAAAAGCTTGACAACGACGACATTGCGTAATGTTTTGTAAAAAATTGGTAGAAGATTTACGAAAAGGTTCGAATTTGACTCGACAATGAAACATAAGACGAGCCTTTTCAAGAATTTGCAGATTATTAACCTGATCCTTTTTAAAATGGATCAAATAAAGTTCAGGAGCAAAACCAACACTACTGGTATTATTCGTGTTGGTTCTTTTCCTCATTTGAATTACTTGAATTGGAGAAAAACCTAACAAAGAATTTAATTCATTTGTGATCTCATCCGGTGTCTGATCGCCGGTGAGACCACGAAGTACAACTTTAAAAGGACGATCACCTCTAGTGTCGTACGTAAAAAATTGGTGTTTTTTATTATTCAAATAATTTAAAACCTTTTGAAAATCATTAAAAGATTCCGCCAATATACGAGCAGTTCCCCTTCGACCGATCTGAAAAGAAATCTTCACATCCTTGACGGAAGTGACGATTTCTTTTCGAAAGGCATTGAAGTCAGGAATCGTGACCGTTATTGGTGGAATCTTTTCGTTTTTAAGAGTATAAGAAGAAGAAGGTTTCTTAGTACTCTTATCAGAATTAAATATGAATATTTCCTCATCACCGATGTTATGAAGGACATCGAATGAATTGGAAATTTCAACTTTTTTGGCAGATGGCCCTGGATTAGGTTCAGCAATCCGTTTTCTTCCGGCCCTTGAGCCGGCCGAAGACTTCCCCATGCTGGAAAGAAAAGAGAAAATATGTATAAAAGAAAATGAAAATAATTTTAGCACTGAAAAGTGCTGATTGAAATACAGGTAAGGAAAAATTAAATAATGTAAAATGTTCCTGCAGGTACACAGCAACGATACGATGCTCCGGCGTACGTGTTGACGGCTCAACGGTACAGATGGAAGTGATTATTCGTATCGTATTCGTATCGTATTCGTATCGTATTCGTATCGTATTCGTATCGTATTCGTATCGTATTCGTATCGTATTCGTATCGTATTCGTATCGTATTCGTATCGTATTCGTATCGTATTCGTATCGTATTCGTATCGTATTCGTATTGTATTCGTATCGTATTCGTATCGTATTCGTATCGTATTCGTATCGTATTCGTATCGTATTCGTATCGTATTCGTATCGTATTCGTATCGTATTCGTATCGTATTCGTATCGTATTCGTATCGTATTCGTATCGTATTCGTATCGTATTCGTATCGTATTCGTATCGTATTCGTATCGTATTCGTATCGTATTCGTATCGTATTCGTATCGTATTCGTATCGTATTCGTATCGTATTCGTATCGTATTCGTATCGTATTCGTATCGTATTCGTATCGTATTCGTATCGTATTCGTATCGTATTCGTATCGTATTCGTATCGTATTCGTATCGTATTCGTATCGTATTCGTATCGTATTCGTATCGTATTCGTATCGTATTCGTATCGTATTCGTATCGTATTCGTATCGTATTCGTATCGTATTCGTATCGTATTCGTATCGTATTCGTATCGTATTCGTATCGTATTCGTATCGTATTCGTATCGTATTCGTATCGTATTCGTATCGTATTCGTATCGTATTCGTATCGTATTCGTATCGTATTCGTATCGTATTCGTATCGTATTCGTATCGTTTTCAAAGTCTAGCGATTATAAAAAGCAGATCAAACGACTTGACGATTGACCCAGTGATATTTTTTTCTAACAAAGATATGATGAGATCACATCTGGCTCACAAGATTTCTTTGATTAATTAATATTGATTTAATTTAAATATTGATTAATAATATCAAAGATGTGATGTGCTCGCATATGTGTAGATACGAATAACCTGTCTTATAATCTTAAATAACGAAATTCTATGGAAACACCTTAAAAAGCTAATAATATAGCCAAAGGCAATGATTCAATAACTTTTGAAGCCCACAAGTGCTAGACCAGGATTGAATTTTGATTCTTTTGTCTCCATTTATTAGCCATCATCATCGGTCGGTCAACAATTGCTGAAAAAGAACCCCTCACTCATTGAGTAGGTACCTACTTCCCAAATTTGCCAAATGCAGAAAGGTCATCCACGCCATTTGTGTGAATCAATGCCATAACTAACTGAACGAAAGTTTCCAACTGGAGGAACCCAATTGAAGTGCAACGAGACAAATTGGTGAGAATTGAAGGTGGATTTTTTTTTCTCACCAAATCATTGGGAATGTATCTTGAGGCAACTGCACTCGATCACGCGAAAGATTGTGGGGAAAAATTGTAGACTAAACGCAAACGTGTAAAAGTAAAAATTTCATTTTTGGAATACGAACAAAATTGAAAAAAAAAATTGTGAAATCTGTAAATATTTCTAAAATTCTGCATTCTGTGACACAGATTTTGTGATGAAAATTTGCTCAAAATTCTGTGAAATTATAAATTTTTCTATGATTTCGGCCACCTGGCCTACGATCGTCATCATCATTTTCTCAAACGTTATTCGAGCCTAAACAATCATTTAAAATATTATGAAAATATGTGTCTCCCAGTATGATGAGATGATCATCAGCTGTAGATACGTTCTGTCTGGTCTAAGTCTAAGTGCTTCTCATTGTTGTTACAGCTGAGAATGTAGCGATGGTCATGATTGAAATAAAGCCTCGAATCAGATCTGGAAATAACAGTTTAGTACGGGTGCGGATGATTTAGAAAGAAATAAACATGTCATGAAATTTATTTTAAGTTTTAAGATACTATGAGTATAGTTTAAGATGTTTTTTTCAATAATTTGCTCTTATTTCTTTAAAACTTTTAAAATAATCTGTTCAAAATTTACAAAAGCCCTAGAAACTCGTTGTTTTTCGAAAATTTTCTTCGCGAGCCAGACAACCGGAGTCGTGCCACTTTTACCGTACTATGATTCAACTTATTCAAAACAGGCCGCGACCTTCGGCTAATTCCAGTCAAAGAACTGCAAACATCGACGATACAGCAGATTTCGGCAAAGGATAATACGGCAAAAAAAACCTCTTTTGGAAGTACTTTTAGTTAGATTGTATTTTTTATTTAAAAAAAATCTCATAAAAGTGGACGCTTCTGTCTAATCGATTTAAAAAATTGATGTTTAAATGGTTTAAGATTAAAAAAACCCAATGGTAAGTTTTTAGTCGCTTTTACCCCACGGTACCCCACACAGGTGGTTTTGATTATAGACTGACAAGCTAGGTACTAAGAAAGGGGCGGACAAAGTTTGCAGGTGGGCTTCGTGGGGTGTTGCTGGTGCGGAAAGCTGAGTCTGGGACCCGACTGACTAGGCAAATTTCGATTTTTATGACAGCGGCCTAGCTTGATACACTAAATTTGTGCACGGTTAGAGTTCGGGGGAGATGTTACAGCATCAGCATCATCATCATCACCGTCAGCCTTTCCGTTGATCTGCTGTGAAGCCAGGCAGGGGTTGTTCGTCGCTCGTTCTTGTTTTTTGTTTAGCCTGGTTAACAGACTTCGTTAAACGCTGGGGTCTTCTCAATGAGTTATGCCAAACTATGCACGATCGCTAATAATGGTGTCAAATAGCCGGTGGATGTTAAAGGGTTGCAAAATTTAGGCACCGATACATACTTTCAAATCCGCTTGGGTATTGAGATGAAGTATGCGTGACTTACTTGCAAGATTTATGACCAATATATTGGTGTCAACCCAAAAAAAACCTAATCGTGCTTGAAATTTCTAACAAAAATTCTGAATCACCATATTAGATCTTAAAAGATGAAGTTATTTTTGTAACATTCGTTTGTGGTAGATGAACTGCATTTATCAAGATTTTTTTCTTCAAAGTTTGAAAACTGGTTTCAACATTCAAGGCCGCCGTAGCCGGGCGCGCCCAGTCGTTGTTTGGATTTGGATTTTTTCAGTTTTAGTTTTGAACCGGAAATTTTCATCGGAGACGATTCAAGAACGGTTTAGTTGGGACGCATCGAAAGGCGAATCGACCAGCTGGTTTGCGAAACTGCTCCCTCTAATTTGAATTAATCTTTGCGCTTTTCTGCGTCAAACAGTTGTGGTGGATATGTAGTTATAAAATACACTTAAAAATGTGCAGAAATTCCATGATTACTTATGCCGTCAACACCATTAAAGAGAATTCTGTGACAAACGTAAAAACAAGCGTCAAATTATTTGGCCTTAAAATACGAGAAACTGTTCTACTTCTAATGATTTTAGAAAAAAATATCGATAGAATATCAAATCCAATACATTGTTACATCTAAACCGGCAGTTCTTTCTAATAGAAATATTGATGTCATCTCCATTTGCATTTATGCATTTATAAATGTGTGTTGTCGAACAGAACACCGTTTATATTAGCATGTAAATGTAATGTCAATGGTTCAATGTTGAATGCAAATATGTATTAAATCACATCATACGGCGATAAGCCTGTTTAGCTGATCTTCCGCAAACTATAGCAGAAAAACCGTTAACCAAGAACTTCGAATTGGCTTCGATATATTGAATTTTGTAGAGTATTCTTAGGCATTAACTTTGTTGTGTTGAATCCAAAGTATTGTATTTGAAATGAAAAGTGATCTTTATAAGTTAATATCAAGAAATGGAATAACACCAGCAAACATTTCGCAACAACTTTTTTAACTATAAATACGATAGTTTCATCTGTAGTGGTATAATTGATTCAACTGTAAATATGATAAATTCAACCGCAATTGTATGATTGATTTTAGTTATTCAACTATTAATATAATAGACTCAACTACACATATGTGGTTGACCTCTTACATTTAACTATGAATATGATAGTGGTATAATTGATTCAACCGCAAATATGATTGATTCAACTAGAAATGTATGCTTGATTCTAGGTATTGAACTATAAATATAGTAAATCAAACTATATTTTTATGATTGATTGTGTTCATCCGTGATCATCAGCAAAAAAAATCGTAAGTGTGGGACCAGCACATGTTCCCTGCAGCGATGGTTTAGTGCTGTTTTTAGGGCTCAGCCGGCATTTCCTAACGTCGGTGGCAAAACGCAAGCACTCTCCGGCGATAGGGAAACATATTCCTCTACCAGTTCCTGGTAGCGGTCGTGTAGTAGGCCGACAGTTCCTGGAATTGGGAAAGGTACAACTACTCTGGCTGCCCGCGAAGTCGGAGTGGGTCTCGATCCTGGCAGGATTCTGTGTGAATGGATTAAACCGATACCGCGTCATTCGTCACAAGCGTGCAGCAAGCCAGTTGGCCAGTGATTGTCTGCAGCAAGCCAGCTAGCCAGGTAGCGCGTCATTCGCTCGGTAGTTCGAGATCGAGTGGCTCAACGGTGTTGCTTCCGGGGCGCAGACCTCCGGACAGGTCTGCACATTTGGCGACCGTTTCAGGTAATGTCTCTTTTACTTTAAAAACGAGAACATTATTTTGAAAAAATCGAACCGAAATGTAAACAAACGTAGTCATCGATTCACGGTTAATGTATTTTCATCAAACTTGCTTGATAATCAATAAGTTTGTGAATTACCCATAGTGAAAAACACAGTGATTAAATGAGTTATTCGAAAGTTGGAACAAAAAGCAACGATGTTAGATGATTTCTGAGGGCTACCAAGATAGAAGTGGAAAAAAAGAGAAAAATGAACCATTTAGTTAATATCTTTTTTGGCAAGTTAGCGGGTTGTGAAATAATGCCGAAACTGGAATTGATGACTTCAACATTGAAGTTGAGAAGACAACATGATATAAAAATGAAATTCCAAGCGGGTCGCGAGGACAGCTTGATCACGTTCACAATTTCAAGCGGGTTGAGAGGACAGCTTGAAATTGGAAGGCGAGTTGAGAGGACAGCCTGAACGTATCGATAGAAATTTCAAGCGAGTTGAGAGAACAGTTTGAAATTCAAAAGCGAGTTGAGAGGACAGCCTGTAAGTATCGATAGAAATTTTAAGCGAGTTGAGAGGAAAGCTTGAAATTGAAAGGCGAGTTGAGAGGACAGCCTGAAAGTATCGATAGGAATTTTAAGCGACTTGAGAGGACAGCTTGAAATTGACAGGCGAGTTGAGAGGACAGCCTAAGCCCTAAGCGTATCGATAGAAATTTAGAGCGAGTTGAGAGGACAGCTTGAAATTGAATGGCATGTTGAGAGAAGAGTATGAAAGTATCATTATAAATTTCATGCGAGTTGAGCTTGAAATAAGAAGGCGAGTTAAGAGGACAGTTGATTACCTGATTGTTAACTAAGCGGGTTGGAAGCACAGCTTGAGAAAATAATAATTAGAAAGTAAGCGAGTCGATAGGACAGCTTTAGAAAAAAATTTGAAAAATAGACGGGACAGCTAAGAACGATGCATAATGAGCATCGTAATGAAACCCAAATATGTTTTAATTTCAAGTGAATTGAACCAACGAATCGACGCGCGGTCATTAAGTGAAAAGTAGGAATTGGAGCAACAAATTTTATATTTTTGAAACCGCTTTAAAGGATCGATTGAAATATGATTGAAATTTAAAGCGAGTCGAGAGGACAACTTGAAATTTGAAAAAATCAGGTCGAGAAGACTTTTTCTAAATTAATTTGAAAATCAAGCGGGTTGGGAAATAAGCTTGAGAAATGATTCAGCTATGGAGCGTGTCGAGGAGACAACTTGATAGGAGGAAAAAAGTGTATCGAGAGGAAAGTTTGAAGATCGCTTGTAATATGAGAATGAACCATATAATATGTCGAGGTGATAGCTCGAATCAGTTGATCAAAATTAAATGCAAGCTTACAGGATAATTTGGAATTGAGAAAACAAAATTCGAAAGGACAGTTTTCTCATTTAAGGGATAAATTTGAATTAAACAGCTAGAGATAAGAACAATGGAACGTCTAGAAAGAGAGTTCGATAGCATTTCAAGTGAGTGTTAACTGCTCCTGGAACCGATAAGTGTGTTGAGAGGACGACTTCGGTATTTGATCAAATTAATAATCAAATTGGTTGAGAAAACAGCTTGAGATAATTAAATACAATGAGGAAGTCTAGATGACAGCCTGAACAAATATTTTAAAATTTCAAGTGCGTTGGGTTGACGAAAAAAAAAATGAAAATGTGTATGTCGAGTTTGAGAAAAATAGCAAATAGCATACCTTGATAGCATGTTGAGGGAACAGTGATGACAGTTGAGAAACTGCGAGGATGAATTGATTAAATTCCGATCTGGGAACACGTTTGAAGATGAGAAAAAGAAATGACCGATTTGAACCAAGCAGGTTTTGAGAAAAGTTCGAGAAATAATACAAGATAAGTTTAGAATTCAATTTTCAAAGTTCCGTGATATGCAGTTAAAACGGGAAAATGAATAAAATAAATATAGAATATTAGTTTTTTTGTTTAAACTCAGAGTTCAAATGAGTAATCATTGAATTGTGACACCGCTTTATAGATTATATGATAACCGTGTATCAAATTAGTGGAACGCAACCAAAAAATTATGCAGTACATAAACGATCGTGTGACTTGGTTTAAAACCACTACAACCCAACTTTCCTATATAGTGTTATAAAATATCTTTTTTAGTTTTGCATAGTTCGCAATTTTTGAACAATTGTCGTTTAGCGTACATTCTCCTCGCAAAGCTAGTAGATGATTAAATAAAGATCTAATTTCATCGAAGTGTTTAGGATGATTTCTTTCAACAGAAATTGAAAGAGAGGTGGAAATGAGATAGAAAAAAACCGGTCACGCATTGTAGCGCAAAATGTTTGTATCTACTTCACATCATTCCATTGATAGGATGCATGACAGAAGCCAACTAGACGAGTTTCCTAAAACAAAAACAAACTTATTGTCGATTCCAATTTTTTTTCGAAAACCTAATAAAAAGAAACGATTTCAAAACAGTTTCTTTTTAATTATATTTAATTATTTTGTTTGGAATAGGAAGGGGATGTGTGAATGGATTAAACCGATACCGCGTCATTCGGCACAAGCGTGCAGCAAGCCAGTTGGCCAGTGATTGTCTGCAGCAAGCCAGCTAGCCAGGTAGCGCGTCATTCGCTCGGTAGTTCGAGATCGAGTGGCTCAACGGTGTTGCTTCCGGGGCGCAGACCTCCGGACAGGTCTGCACAGATTCCACAGTAAACAAGCATTATGCACGGTGTATTTCGTAGAAGGACTTTAAGAAAAAAAATACAGTAACGCTAATTTTTGCATGGGCTGAAAGTAGAGCTTTTTCCGGTTCATTTTCACCAAAAATTAAAATATTCTGTCGGTGACCCCCCATATAAAATTTTTTTATGGAAATTTTCTATTTTAGTTCTTAAAAAAATAAATATATTTTTAGTGTTATAGAATTTCAGAGATGCTTATTATCTAAATTTTGACATTCACAACTTTTAAATTAAACTGATAACTCAACAATCACATCAAAAACTTTGAGAAATTTTCAATTTTTTAGTTTAAACTAGTAACTGAGCTGTTTAAACGTAGAAAAAATGCTTAGAAAGTGTCTTCTAATCCTAAAATTTTAATTTCCTGTCAGCAGTCTAAGACGGTCAAATTAACTGAAATTATTAGAATTATCTGGAATAATATGAATTCATATATGAATTCATTTTCATTCATTGTCTTAAAATTTTCTGATTGTGGTAACACTGAAGGGAACTTTATTTAAAAAAAGCTGAATGATTAAGAAAATCAGTTAACACTAGGAAGCGCTTTAATTTTTTTGTGATAACGCTTATCGTGATGCGATCTGTAGTAGAAACGTTTGCCTTAATTTAAGCTTTTAAAAATTAAGAAAATCAATATTCAAAATTAATGATCCGTTAAAGACCATTTTTGATGAGAAATAAGTTTTTATATTCCTCCTGTTTTAAATGTCTGAAAATTTCATTTGCACTTCAGACTCATTGCATATTGCTACAGCAGTTCAATTTAGCTAAAATTTTGCATGCTACTGTCTTTTGATACAATCATAATTATAAGCTTGAAATTTCCTTTAACGTTTTGATTTTTATCGATTTCTAGTCCAATTTTTATAACCCTGCTGTGCTGTACTCTGTGATGCTTCCATTTTTTCAAAGAGCATAACTGTTAAGGTTAAACAATCCTAGCTTCAACGGTTTCAACCCACTATATTATTTTAACAATCTCTTGAATTCTTTGTTGAAATTAAATTTGAATTTTACAGTTTTTTTTAAAATAATGTTATTTAATGGGAGAATCTAGTTTAAAACTCTGATAAATTTTAATTTTCTTCCAATAAAAATGCTTTTTAATCTTTTTGTCGATCTTGTATTTACAAAAATCAACAGTATTGTTGGCAAAAGTGAATTGCAAATGATCGATAGCAAGCTAGACTGCAGCACGTAACATTCATCATATTTTGTCCATCCCTTACTTATTTTAGTTATTCTACTGTACGCTGAAGTTCTTCTTTATTATAAAAAAGAACCTTAATGAAGCATTAATATTACAGTAAAACAATCATAACTTCTACAATTTTATACTAATAATGGTAAAAACTATGATAGTCATTTGTTTGAACAAACCATAAAAATCCATTTAAACAAAACAAAAAATAAAACGCATAAATCTGGTCTAAAACCTTCGATAATATTGAAATTTCTGTTGAAATTTTTTTTTATCGTTTTGTTGATAATGAATTCCAAAATATCACCAGTAATTCAATTCTTAAGCAAAAATTATGTACAAACGATTTATAGAAAATTTATTCACCTTCAATATAAGAAAAAAAGATTTAAAATATTTGTTTTGTAGCGGAAGATAAACGGATTTCAGTGCAAGTACCTGAGACTTTAACTAAATTTTATATTTTAAATTTTATTGAAAACTGGTCTGCTTGGATATGTTTCAATTTGATGTGGGGTAAACAAATTTCAAAATGTCATAAACTATCATCAAAATTTGTATATTTGTTTTCTAAAGTGCGTATCCACATGCATCAGAGCCTGCTAATAATGTGGAAATATTTCAAAGAATAATTTTGAAATAAAGAAAAGATTTTTAATACTTTGTAGAAAACCAATCAAATGGTGTTGGACTGTTTTAATTCATGTGTCATAATTTTTTTTTAAACCAGAATTGGTTCTCCAAGATATACACAAATGAATATATATTCATGTGACATTTGGATAACACAAATTATAACAAGGATATTTCAAATAATAAAATGTTCAATAAAATGCTCATAAAAAATCAGTTTTCCAGAAAATCCAAATGACTTACCTCTCCAGGCGTTGACATTTTATACTGTTTCAGAATGACAAAAACTTGAATAAAAATTAAAAAAAATAAATTTTAATGGAAAAAGTTACAATTCCATTGCATTTGAATAATTTTACAGATAAAAATTTCTAAATATGGACAAAAAAAATTCAAAAAAATAAAACGTATGGGGACTCACCGACCAAATATTTTAATTTTGCCTGAAAATGATTCAGAAAAGGCTAAATTTTCCATTTCTGAAAAAATTAGAGTTACTGTATTTTTTCTTTTAAACTTCTTCTATAAACACACCGTGTATGGTAAGTCAGCATATGATAGATTGATGTCATGATATTCAGTGAATTTTCCCCCCACAAGGTCAATCTTCGCCGGGTGCAGAAGCACGGACTTCTGAGGACGTCTCTCGGGACCGATTAGTTAAGACGCACAATTTGCTAGGCAACCATGCATCAAGATGCAAAAAGAACAACAGTGGAGGCACCAGGACGTGGATATTGGGATTTCCCGGTCAGTTTTCTTAGCATCGCGGCGGCTAAAACGAACTAGATACAAAATGCTGATATAATAAATTAAAAGAAAATAAAACGTAGCCATAAAATTATTCCGAAAAAAAAATTATGGAATCAAACATAGAAATATAATTGAATAATATTTATAATTAAATCAATCATATTATTATATTTGAATCTACTATAATTATTGTTGAATTGTCTATTATGTGTGTTTTTGAAATTTTGATAATTAAAGTTGGTCGAGAAGCAATCAGATATATGAATGAATATAAGTGGATTATTGTTGGAAATATCACACTTTTTTCTCCGTGGAATGATACAAGTTGGGTGATATTCAACATCTTGTTCGTACATCCTGAAAGTATGCGAGAGAGCACACGTTTTGCTCTCAATGCGTGCAAACTGATCTGGTTGCACTGCTTATCGCAGAGAGTAGAGCAAGGTTGTTTTCTCACTTGAATCCCGCGCGCGGAAGAACAAATTTGCAAACATGGCGGACTGTTTATCATATCCGATTTATACCGACTTTAAGTAACGATTTTGACGATCATCAACTTATTTGGTAGGAATTGTGATTCACGATGAAATTGCCACAATATGAAACTGCTCTAACTTTTTAACCGTTGGGTAGAATTTAATGAAAATTTGGGTGTGTTTAGTTCATAGTGCATTGTTTACATCCTGTAAGTTTTAAAGTCCTGTGATCAAAACTCGCGGGAATGGAGTAGAAAGAACAGCTCGTGTGTGATAAAATTTTACGCATTCATCACAAGAACAAGGATCTCTCCTCACATCGTTCCATCGCTAAAACGTTTGGAATTGGAAATTCCACGGTGTCGCTAGTGATTAAGCGGTTCGAGGAACGATTGACCACCGACCGAAAGCCCAGAAGTAAAGGAAAAATTATTCCGTACAAAACTAAGGCTAGGGTTCGAACGTTCAAGGTACAAAAGGCCCCTAATCGCGACGAGAAGCAAAACAAGCCCGCCAAAACCCGTGCCAGGAAGTTGTATCCAACCAAGCTGACGAAAGTTGAATGCTGAATCATGGACGACGAAACATATGTGAAGGCCGACTTCAAACAGAACCCCGGCAACCTGTTTTTCACGGCCGAGGATAGGTTCAGCGTTTCGGAGCATGTCCGCACTCAGAAGATGTCCAAATTTGCTAGGTACCAGCAGTGATGTCAGTTGAATTGAATGTTTTTCAATGCAAAAAGTCAAACTCCTAATCAACAGCTTATAATTTTTCTGCCTGATAAGATACAAGATATGTTCTTCGACAAAGTTGTTCAGCGAAACCTTTAAAAAGTTTATGAATTTGTACAAAAACCATTAGCAGGCTCGGTTCCACAGAAGAAACAAAAATGATGTTGATTTTAAAGAACAAAATATTAAATTTTCCCATACAAACTTAAAAGTCAAAATTTACTCAAGTAAACATTACTTCGAAATGCTGGAAAACACTATATATAAGCTTTGGACCAAAACGAAGCTTTCAAGCTCCAGGTTTGAGGAATTCAAAAATGACCTAAAACCAGTTCCAAAGAGAAAATTATATTTAGTTCTTAAAAAGTCCTTCCAAACCTTGAAGTTGTATGCCTTATTTAATTCAAATGAGTTGACAAATGATGTAAAATTATCGATAACATAACGGGAAACAGATTCTAGAAAAAAAATCGCTTCATTGTTATTTAGCATAAAAGTGGAAAAAAATCAAATTGGCCCTTCTGCACGTCAATTATTTAGATTGCAATCTGAACTCCGTTAACAAGAGTTTTTAAAGCTTAATTGATATGTAACAAGTTCGGAACTGCAACATTGTAAGACTTGACACATAAAGTTGGTACCTACAGTACAGTATATCACAAACAATACAAGATTCGCGAAACCCTTCCGTTGAGGTCGTTCCAAGCGCCAAAGTACTTATTTGTTCCTAATCGGTGTTCATGATCGCGCGATTTTGTTTCCCCTTCTTGCGAAGGAAACAAGCAGCAATAAATGTACTTAATAACGTGCCCCATCGCCACTTCCACAGTGCACAGTCAAACGCTTCTCGATCAGAAAACGGTCCAAAGCATAGATTTATTATTATACTTTTTTTTTTTTTTCAAAGATTAACATTGACTTTGAATGCAATTCTTCGCCAAGCATGACGCTACTAAACTAAGTAGGCGGGTGCTGCATCGCCTTCTGTCTTTGTGTCACCTCGCTGTCTTGTCAAGCGGTAATGCACCGATTTGAATCTTTAAGCTGCTCCAAGGAGGAAGGCGCTTGTCTCTAACACAATTTAGATACGCTGCTGTAGCTTAAATTTCGCAACCGAAAAATTACCCTTTTCCAGCTTATTATTTAAAACGACCGAGTCGAGTTTTTCAATTAGAATTCTAACGGCGTGAACCAATTCCGATTGAAGGGAAATGAGATGTGGGGTTTTTCTGCCACTTTGTCCGGGAGACCTTGACAATACTACGATTCATCAATCCCGGGTTTCTAGCCTTGCGCCTCAAGTCTAAGAACTTTAAGCATACAAACGACGTTATTTAGAAAAAAAAACTTGCAAATCAATCGCTCTTTGATAAACTTCTATTGCGAAGCCCATCAATCGGTAGCACTTTTCCTAATGTTCGAAAGAAAACCAACACGTTGCTGTCGACTTAGATTTAGATTGATCGCTTTCATGATCACAAATCCTACGGACGAAACTATTGAATCCCTCCAAAACAATAGTAAATTCGTTGCTCGGTATCATTCGCTTGTCTGTGACAAGCTTGTTTGGGTAAGTCACAGCGTTAAGAGAATTACCACCTACCTACTTACTAGAGTTATCCAGGGAGCAAGTGATTTTACATACAAATATGCAAACGCGATTAGCGCAAGCCGGTAGCAGGGCTTCCTCCCTCGCAAATTCCAAACCCAGCTCTCCCAGTATCGGAGATCGAGATCACTAACTAAGTAGCAGCCGTGCCGTATCGTGATTCACGAGGGTGTTTGCGCATGTACGGGCGATGCGTGAGCTGCGTACCATACCTAAATACTCTATCGAAGACCGACGACGACGGAACAGCGCGGCGCAACAATGTCCAGTTCAAGTAGTGGATCAATCAGCAGGTGTCTCTAATTAGGGGGGGGGACCCATTGTGTGGACAATGTTCAGCCGGGAGATAGTAGTTATTAACTAATTCAAGATCAAGAGCGGATTCCGTGGCGCTTTGACAGCGTACGTATCAGGTAGGTATCGTAATTTATGGTGTTAGGCCTGACGTGACGTGACTGGCGTGATCAGCTGCGCGTTGATACCAGAAATCGATTGGACGCTTGTCTTGTACCAATTAGTCAATTAACGAGTGTGACTACTGTTTTGACTGATAACATATTTGGATATCATTTTACTCGTATTTTATTTACAGTCCATACGCAAATGCACCCGGCCATAAGATTCTGCACAACCTGTGAATTAACCGTTTTTTGGTTGTAAACCCATACTGCCCATACTTTCTTTAGTTCCTCGACTGTCTTCACTACCTTTGGTCGTTTAAAAAGGTGCTGCTTCATAATCGCCCAGTACTTCTCAATAGGGCAGAGCTCCAGGGTGTTGTGAGGGTTGAACATATTCGGCACGAAATTGACCTTATTGTCCGCATGCCACTTCAGCACGTCCTTGGAGTAGTGGCATGAGGCCAAATCCGGCCAGAAGATGCTTGGGGCGTTGCCGATTGCTTGCCAAACCAGGAATTTATTCGCAAATTTGGACATCTTCTGAGTGCGGACATGCTCCGGAACACTGAACTTATCCTTGGCCGTGAAAAAAGGTTGCCGGGGATCTGTTTGAAGTCGACCTTCACATATGTTCCGTCGTCCATGATGCAGCATTCAACATTCGTCAGCATGTTGAGGTACAGCTTCCTGGTACGGGTTTTGACGGACTTGTTCTGCTTATCGTTGCGATTAGGGGCCTTTTGTACCTTGAACGTTCGAAGCCCAGCCTTAGTTTAGGCTTTCTGGACAAAACTTCGGCTAAGGTGCAGCTTCTTAGCCACATTCCCGGAGGCGTTCGGGTTTCGGTTGAAGGCCCCAACAACGCGGTTGTCATGCACTTCTGGACGTTCCTCAAACCGCTTAATCACTCGCTAAACCCTGGAATTCGCGTTTTCCAACGTTTTAGCAATGGAACTATGCGAGAGATCCTTGTTCTCGTGATAAAAACGCACGAACTGTTCTTTCGACTCCATTTCCGCGCATTTTGATCACAGGACTTTAAAACTTGCAGAATGTAAACAATGCACTATGAACTAAATCCACTCAAATTTTCATTAAATTCTACTCGACGGTTAAAAAGTTAGAGCAATTTCATAGTGTGGCAATTTTATAGTGAGCACCCTTCATTTTTTCATTTCGGCGAATTTTAATATTCAAAGGAGATACGTTGATAAGAGGATAAAAGAAATAGAAGAAATGGAATAATTCTAGAGTTTGTTTTGATTGGGTCGTATGAACCACTTGGCACGTTTTGAAATAAATCGATGTAAAAGTTCCGTAATACCATTTTAATTCTTATTTTATGCTTGCTGGTCAAATTCGTCTGGAAGTTTTGGCGTTTCACGTCCAAAATTAGAGAAATCACAAACAATTCGCAATTTGAATTTTTGAAGATTTTCCACATAATAGAGGTTTCTTCTCGATTGTTACTTATTCTCGACTTGATTTTCAATGACTTCGGAATGAAATCTTATGCAGAAGCGTAGAAGTTATTATCAAAGAATATTGAATACAATTCATAGTTTCTGGGAATGTAGTGTTAATATGAATTGTTTGTAATATCAGTGCCAGCATTCACTCTAAAATTGTCCACTCTGTTATCTGAAATAATAATAAAAATGATCCAAATATTGCATCGGTACCATCTCTAACGTAAACTGATACATTCAATCGATTTAAAAAAAAAATGTTTTGTTTGATTTCTTCATACATTTTTGGAAAATTACTATTTCTATTTAATTAAAGAAAATAAATATATAACGATAAAATTTAATAAACCTAAAATTTACACCAGCTGAAGGTTAAGGTGTGATTAATCGTGTTGCTTGAACTTAGTTATTTTTTCACTTATTCCACAGAGAACCCTTTGGCTACAAACGACTCGTTTGATTATCTATAGAGTTATTGAAATTCATGGTTATTTCTTTTAAAACGAAGCAGACTTGAAGTTTGTTTCTGTATATCGACCAAATTGTGAACAGTTGAACAAGATTTGATTATTTTTTATGGTTTATTCATATTTTGTATTTTGAAAATTACTTTAATTTTTTAGAAATATTGTTTGAAATAGGAAACATAACGATTTTGGGTGAATTTTCAGCCTTGTACCACACACAACAATTTAGTACACAATTTTCAGACGTAAGTTATTTCGACAATATCATTTACTTATCGGAGAGCGGTGAGTTCAAAAATTCGATAAAAAGGAGCTGTTTGTAATTTTGAAAACCACTGGTCTAGTTAGGGGTCATCTATTTATTACGTTACGCTCCTAGGGGAGGAGGGGGGGGGGTGGTTGTGAGCTCTAGCGTTACGAATTGTGACATAGGTGAGGGGGGAGAAATGCTCAACGTTACATACCAATTTTTTTAGTTCAACGATTCGAGTTCAGCATCTGGTCTTCAACAAGCTGGGTTGTATTCCAAAGATTCTTCAAAAAATTTCCTTCTAATCTGAACTGCATTGCAATGAAACGATCATTTGAAAACCGCGAATATTACGAAGAATAAGAATCCGGAGATTTGGAATTACACACTCCAAGGTTCCGCACTTGAACGAGTTCCTGTAATAAAGCATCTAGGTGTAGTACTGGACTCCAAAATGACATTTGAACATCACTTGAGCCATGTGATGCTAAAGCGAACCGGAATTTGGGTTTAATTCTGCGAACAAACAGCTAAACTATCAGTAACAAGCGTAAATTTCCCGGGGTTTATTCACGGATTTATTCTCATTATTTGCAAAAAAAAAAATCAAATTGAGCAATGATAAGCTTTGAGCATGTCCAAAAACGAATTCTTTAGAGCCATATTCAGCTAAATTAACTAGAAATTGTTTTTTGAAGCCTCAAACAAAATTTGATGTGCTTCGAAGAACAATTAAAGGGTCAAGTGGCCTCCGGCTTTCTTGGACTTGGTCCATCATGGAGAGAACGTTTCACGCGATGAACAGTCGCTTTTCTAAGTAATTTTGATGAACTCATTTTCCACAAATGAACTGAACTATTTTTAGTTCTTAACAGTACCATCATTTAAGGTGCATTACCAATCGAATTCTGAATATTAGAAACCATAGTAATCTAGACTCTAGAAGTATCCTAGCAGTTCTGGTTGCTACGGTACTGAAAAATAACAAATTCTAGGTTATAAAAATGACCACCATAGCATGTAAGTTGTCCTGTAATAAACCATCATCGAAAACGTAAAGACGTGTTTCACAATAGGTTATGAGTCAATGCATACCTGAGAGTGCAATAATCTTCTCAAAGAAATTTGAAAGGTATCGTGCAGTTCGCTGGCGAGAACTACGACACGTGGAGGTTTCGAGTTCAACTTTCGGCGCATGCTGTAAAGGAAACTATCACGGCAGATCACGGCCAGGAAAGCGGCAGCGGGAGAAGTGTTTTTTGAGAGGGACGAGAAGGCGAAAGAACTCCTGGTTGCGTTTATTGCGGATAACCATCTGGAATACGTGCGTGACAAGAAGACGATGAAAGAGATGTGGACGGCGTTGGCAAGTATGTTCGCTAAAAAAGGTTTTGCTTTCAGACGTACATTCAGCGGTCCTTGGCTATGCTGCAGATGGAAGATGAGATGTTGCTGGCGGATCATTTTCGTCGGTTCGATGAGTTGGTGAGACAGCTGAAAAATGCCGGTGCCACGGTGACTGAGCTCGACGTTGTGAGTCAGCTTTTCATATTGTGCCTCCGAGCTACCACGTCGTAACCACGGCGATGGAAAATTTAGACGATAGCCAAATCAGACTTGAGTCAGTTGAAGCACGGCTTCTTGCTGAGGAGAGGAAGCGTTCTGGGAGAGAATCCGACACGGGCATTTCCAAGGGGCCGGAAGTGGTGTTTGCGGCTAAATTTTTATAAAATAATGCAGAAATCCAAGAACTTCTTTCTCTGGACGCTACTTCCTGTGTGGAAATTTCGGGTATAAGTAGATTAGCTGTCCTGAGATGAGTTGTGCGAACAAGGTGCATGTAGCAAGAACTGTGGTGAGGTACTGGTAGCAACGAAGGAAGGTATCGGGAAAGGCGTGCCGATCATTGGGAGAAATCAGTGCAAGTTTTCGTTCGGCAATTTGTTGTATGTCGAAAAGCTCAAGTATAATGTCGTGCTGTCGTTGGCGAGGCTACTGAAAGCGGGAGTGCACGTGAACCTTAAACCTGACCGTGCAATTTTTTACCAACGGTAAGGGATCTGTCAATTCTGTCGAAATTTTATAGTACTTTAGAGCTCCAAGAAAGTGCTTTGGTTTGCCTTTGGTGATCCTCCTGCTTCAACCACTACGACAACTCACACCCAACTCAACCATCTACCAAAGAAGTTCGGAACTTCACCAACAGAGGACCGCTACCAGTAGGACCTCAAAGATGGCGTACCTCAAGCACTACGCCAACCCACACCCTAACTACGAGAAAAGTTCGGAACTTCGCCAACAGATGGCTGCTCCCATTAGGACCTGAAAGATTGCATATTGTGGAACATGATGGGGCGAAATAGGGATGACGTCACGGGTTACCATACGTGCCTGAGAGGTCAATATCCGCATTGAGACAGCTCATTCTGGTTCGCCATTGCTGAAGTCAACACATCGACTTTTGGTGAGGACGTTTTATTCAAGTGGTCTGTCAGCAAAGTCCAGAACCATAGTTAAGACTCCGTGAGTTCGTGTCCGTGAGTCTGTCAAAACCGAGACATCCGGGTAACCGCAAAAACCAAACCAGTAGTCAGCGGAGGCGTTCACCCAAATAACCACTATGGAAATTCCCCGTCATATTCCCAGGACCCCGAAGTTTATGCTTCAATCTTTATGAAGCTTGCCGTCCCCGTGAGGCCTACTTCTGGAGCGCATAAATCCCAAGATCGACTGTGGAACTTGCTCTGAGGCCAGAACCAGTGGATCACGCGGTCCATCTTCGGCACTGATTTGACGCTGGAAGTTTTGCTCGACACCGAGGTACCGTTCCGAAGACAAGTGGAAGAAAGGATAGTCCAGCGGCCTTACCACCCCGTACCACAGCATTGCATTAAGCTAGGAGTTACGATAGGGTTGAGAACCGCAAATTGTGGATAGTGGGACAGAAAAGTTACCAGTGTGTTCGTAGATAAATAAAGTGGGAAATTACGACGGGAGTAGATAAAGTGACCTAGAGGTGTTGTTCGGGAGGTTTCTGCATAGTTGTACTGCTAGCCGATCCGTTTGTTACAATTTTGAGGAAGGATGACGGCACAATCGGTGTTGCTAAAGTCTGTTTCACATAGAATCTGGTCGCATCTTTTCATTTACTGCAGCGCCCCTAGTTGTCACATCGCAAATCTATTGACAGTGTTTTGATCCGGATGATTTGTTTACTTAGTGGTGAAAATTTCATCAAGATTGAAGCAGTCAAAAGTTATCGACGATGGAACGCGAAAGGCGAGAGAAAATTCTGCACACTCACGTAGAGAAACCGACGTGGTCAGGGGTAAAGATCGCGAAATTCCTGAAATATCCAAAATCGACTGTAAATTCGGTGCTGCAACGTTACCGGGAGACCCTTGCGGTGGATCGAGCAAAACAAACCAGGCGTAAAAGTGACACATATGACCGGAAGCTGCGAGCAAAGGTAATTCGATCAGTTCACAATAATCCTGGAATCACCTTGCGTGATTTGGCGAAAAAGTTCAAGACGAATCACAGTACAGCTCAACGAATTTGTTTGCGAGAAGGCTTGCGGTCGTATCATGCAAGCAAACACCCCAACAGGACGCTGAAACAAAACCTGGTTGCCAAAACCAGGGCAAGGAAGTTGTATGAGAAAGTCTTGACCAAGTACAACGGATGCATTTTGATGGACGACGAAACTTACGTCAAAATGGATTTTGGACAAATACCCGGTAACAAATTTTACCTTGCGAAGCGTAAAGGGAATGTTGCGGGTAGATTCAAGTTTGTTTTCGCAGATAAATTTGCTCGTAAGTTGATGATTTGGCAAGGGATCTGTAGTTGTGGGAAGAAGACTAAGATTTTCATCACTGGGGACACAATGAATGGAAATGTTTACAAAAAAAGAATGTCACCAGAAGAGGGTTTTGCCATTCATTTGGTCCCACAAAGGTCCGGTGAAGTTCTGGCCGGACATGGCAAGCTGCCACTACAGCCGGGATGTCGTTAAGTGGTATAAAGAGAAAAAGATCGATTTTATTGAAAAAAGTATCACTCCACCAAACTGTCCGGATTTTTGTCCCATCGAGAAATATTGGGCAATAGTTAAGGGCAAACTGAAGAAATGTGGCAGAACCATGAAAAACCCCGCTCAAATGCAAAAGTGGTGGAACAAGATGGCGAATGAGGTTACCAGCAGTACTGTGCAGAAATTGATGGGTGGTATCACAAAAAAAGTTCGAAAATTCATCTGAAAAGCTGACGAATGATTTTTATGTATTTTTTTCCTTAAAGTGCAAGAAACCCCTACAAAATGACATTTTTACTTTTGTTGTACGTTATTTCTTTGCGGAGAAATCTAGAGTTTTTTTTGATTAGGTCGTATGAGCCACCTGACTTATTTCGAGAAAATCGCTGCTAAAGTTTTGTAATACTTTTTCAATTCTGGTATTTCTAATGTTAGTCAGAGTTGTCTGAAAAGTTGATATGCGGTACAAGAATAGATGAGAAATATGCCAGGATACTCAATACAGGCCTAAATTTAGATGTTCGGATGAAAACGTACTTACGACCTTTAGCAATTTTTTTTGGACGCATACGTCGTATTGCTAATTTATGAATTTTATCTTAAAACATGATTTGTTTTGTTCTAACCTTCGCTTATTTCAGCGGCTTGCTTGAAAAACTTAAGTTCTAACGTGATATGATTCCTCTGGGGTATGACTCAATTAATTGCATTAAATTTGAGGAAACTCTTCAGATGGTATTTCATAAAGTATCGCGAGAAAGAGCAATTAAGAAAGAGTACTTACGTTTCAATCCCTGGAGTGTTATCTGGGTCCTCGCAGGTGATACTTTCCCTACAGAATGGGTGGGAGGGTCTTGTCTAACCCGAATAGCAAAGCCCATAATATTATCATTATCAATACTTAGTCTGTAACATTAGAGTAGAGCAATCTCCTCGCCACACCGGTGCAGCAGCTTGGAATCTAGCTGTGATGGGCTGTGCATCAGGTTCCATAGTTAACTGGAAATGACCGGGAAATGCAGGAACTCATCTGAAGCATCTTTAAATTAGCTGCCACTGTATTGAGAAAAAAATATCAGGCTGAATTAATGTTAGAAGTATAAAAGTAACATTTATTGAACTTACCCAGGAAAAGTTGAAAATTTATATCACTGCAGTTTAGTCAGAACAGCTATTTTGAACGATACCCGTTCAAACAAACAAACTTTCTATCATCTGGCAATGCAATTTCTACCAAAATGCATAAGGACACAAAAACCAACACGACGAGCTGTTGTTTGGCGTCCTTTTGCATCACGGCAATCCAGTGCTGCGCAAAATGTCGTTAAAACCCAATTGCACTAGAAAAAAGGATAGTGATTATACGTCCAAAATTCAAATAATTTTATTGAAGTTTTTTATTGATCAAATGAAACCAAGTTTTTACCTAACATAGAATGCATGTTAATCAATTGTTTGCAACCAACAACTCAGTTTTGTTTATATTGGTTCATACGACGTAATCAAAACTAACTCTAGAAATGATCTATTTTATCCGATCAGATTCTATGCCAAACAGACTTCACTCAGAGTATGTAATCCAAATTAAGGAATTTTAATGCTTACACAGCTTCAAATTCTGAACTGTATACATCAATTTGACATTATCTACCTTCTGATCTGATACAAAAAAGATCAAAGGTTTCTTCAACTTTTTTATTAGGTAATTCATTCTATTTTACAAGCCCACCTGTATTAAGTAGACCTAATAAACAAGCAATTGCTCGAAAGAAAAAGATCAACACCTGCCAGCCGGATGAACAATCATTAGCACGTGTCGATGTTCACAGAGTCTAACATTCTTTCGCGTTAAATCCGGTTCGAAGGACCAATTGAGACCCAACTAAACGAAACAGAAATTGATTCCTTCTACCCACCGAAAG
>NC_073691.1:201559926-201584725 GCF_029784155.1 Uranotaenia lowii | reverse complement strand
TATCCTTTTCGATTCGAGTTACCCGTTTCGAGTTGAACTCGAATCGAATTAGAATCAGTATTACGATCTCGTTCGAGTTCAAAAGTTGGTCAAATCGAACGAAACTCGATTGTTCGAGTTCCATAATCCGCCCCAGGACTTTGTTTTCAAATTTAAATCAAATTCTCGCTGACGTTCTTCATTTGCATTCTGAATGTTAGTTTCTAAACTGAATTTACAAAGATAGTTCCTTATTTTTGATTCAAGATTCTTTTAGCAAGTTTTGATTGTTCGTTTTTTTAGAATTGAAATAAATATTAAATCCTTTAATTTAATGATATAAATTTGGTTTTAAGATTGGCGTTTTTAAGATGTTTTAGTGAAAATCTTACCTGGTTCTGGTCTATCCAAATCCATTCCTGTATGAACGTTTTCTTTTTTCCTCAATTTCTTATCATCCGGGGGGCTCTACAATTTTTTGTGTCATTTTTGTATGTTCACTGTTCACTTTTCATTATAAATACTTTGTAGTTCCGCATTAAAGTTGTTGGTATTAGTTTATAAGACTTCTTCAGTTGCAAATAATTGAATAAAGCAAAAAATAAGTATGTGATTTAACAAATTATCTTTCCATTTCCGTTCTAATCGAATGAAAAAAATCTGATACTTCTTCAAAACTTGATATTAAATATTTATCTTAATTTAATGTCAATTTGATTTGCAAAAAACGAAATTTTCTTGAACAAAAACAAACACTCCACAACACAATACACACTTTCGAGCACAGCCTACCAAGTCTAGAATTCTAAATTCGAGATTTAACAGGTGACTTTTTTCATAGGACAAAGACCCATACCTAATTTTTCCAGCCTATTTTATTGGGATTTTTAACCGGTTGGTTTACTCATCCCTTGACTTTTTCCAGCCAGTTTCCCTCTGCAACTAATCTAGGGAAAGCGTGTCACGTTGGCACCGACCATGCAATGCATCATCGCGTGTTGCATCGGATGTAGCATTGAGCGCATGTCACGTCGCACCGGTTTTGCATCTGTCGTCCGTCGGTTGTAGCGTGAAGCGGAATAAAACTGCTTGCGCAACAACCCGGGCGCATTCATTCGTAGCTTATCTTCCAGTTGTTGAGCCTCACGACACGCGGCACGCACGTTTTCGGTGATGTTTGGGAAATTTTTGCTACTATGGTGTTGTGGATCGCTTTTTGGCGAATTTTAGTGTTTAAACAGTTAGTGATCGGTTATTGGTAGTGGGAGATCCAGAGAGAGGACGCCGCAAAGAGTGATTCCTTTGAGATTTTTTTTTCAGTTTTTCGACTTTGTTAGGCGAAGAAAGGAACTCAGATCTGAGTTTTTCGAATCAGCAGGTGGTTGGTGCGTTTTGAAAGTTTGACTCTGACAGTTTTGGTTCTGAAGGTCGATTAGAAACGTGCGGTTTGCGGAGAGACTCGCGTTATTGGTGGCTCGAGTGCACTGAATTCGGATCGGTTTTTGTTTTTACCACTTTGTGTTTGTGAATCTGGGAGGTGGAAAACATTTCATTGAATTACTAACTAGAGACCGGAAGCAAGACGCGAGTGTTCAGTGCTGCGAGAGAAATTTTGAGATTGAGGTTTTGATGTTTGTTGGGAGATTTTTTTATGGAAGTAAAATTTGACTAAGTGGAACAAAGCAGCTATTTGAAAAAAACTTAGGCTGAAAGCTACAGAGTTGCTTGTTTTTGGAATATTCTACGGCATTATCTACCAAGGTAAGCCAATTGAAGATAATTTAGCTGAAAACCCATATAATGATGAAAATTTTCTAATTTGTTTGAAACAAAAATTCTAAAACAAATTGATCACTAGAGATTTAAATTTTGGAAGGATAAAAATTAATAGTAGGTACGTACATTACAGAAAAAATACAAAAATCGTTTCCTCCATCAACTCAAAATTTTTTCAAGAATTTTGGACTCTAAAGCCACAATCTGCAGAACTAGAACATACGTTTAAAATTTGACGTGGTTTTTCATTCGAATGAAAAAAAAACATTGGTTAAATGGCAGAAAAAAAATATGAAAAATGCAATGATTGTAAATATAACAGGAATAATTAATACAGTTTTTTTTGAAAAACAAGGAAACCCTAAAAATTAATTTATTTGAAGCTGCTAAGGATCAGATTGAAAATAGATCTCAAATAATAGTTTCAAGGAAACACGATCGGAAGTTTCCTGAGTGCTCGATTTTTTCTGTATTTTTCTAATATGTACACAGTTTTAGTTCAATCGGAAAAGTATGTGATTAATCAGGAATAGTAGGCGTGTCCTGAAGCGTCAACACGCGTTTTTTTCGTGCTGCGGAAAATTTTTCTCAAATAGAAAGAAATTGATATGGTTTTTCAAAGATTGAAAGCTCAAAGAAGAAAATGGTTGTGACAATTGATTTGATCATTAATTACAGTGAACCGAACCGAATGTTGTGAATATATTTTGACTTACAAGGACCGGTGCAAATTTCATGTCTGAACGAGATTTAGATTAAAAGTGCCGAGAAACAAACTTCTTCGACAAAATAAAGTGAAACAATATTTTTGGAGAGACGTTTTTGTAGAAACGAAGAAAAAAAATCATGATGATCCAGAAAAGCAAGCGAAATATTCTACGCTACACTCAATATTTTAAATTTTGAATCAAATTATGATACCTAATAGAGGAAGGTTTATCAAGAGTATCAACCTCGACAAAAAACCAATGCCAAAACCTCAAAACCCAACCCAAGTTCAAAATTTTGCTACACTTTTTGAAAATTTTCTCATTTTTTTTCCTGAAAATTCTGGTCAGACTATTAAATTTTCAATTTATTCAAACCCATTTCGGATGTTCTGATTCCATAATATCCATAACCGAAATTGTATTTCTATTTTTCGTATTTCAGATTGTGTATCCAGATCAGGATTATTGATTTTCATTTGAAAAATCATAAGAAATAAGAAATGAAAAGCCGCTTTGAATCCTGGTTCAAAATTTGAACTTCAAATTTGGTTTTGCATTTCAAATCAAATTTGAATCATGTTTTTTGTGATCCTGTGCAGTTCAAGATTTTATTTCCGAATATGAAAAAAGAAAAATTTTGTCTTATATTCAAATTGAAAGTTCTTTGACTTAATTCTTACATAAAATTCAAACATTTTCGAGCTTCGAAATGTCAATCCAAAATTGAAAAGTTAGATTCAGATTGATCATTTGAAATTCATATTTCATATTTAGATTCACAATACAGATTAAAAATAAATAATTTAAATAGTGAGTTTAGATTAATCCTGAACTACAGCATTTAAATGATTCAACTCTTAAACTTGGCTCAAAAAATGCTTGATCTGGATTAAGATTCGGAAAACGCATTTTTTTTTATCCATTTCGCATTTTAATCGAATTTTTGATTCAGGTTCAAAGTTCAGTTTCAAAATGCAGATTAAAAATTCAGAAAAGATTTAACTTTTTAAAATTTTTGATCCAAATGAGTTTTTTCACACAATTCAGCTGAAAATCTTGAATAGAATAAGAGTTGATTTTCCAAGTCTTGTTTTATGCCAATTTTATTTGAAAAAAAATCATTCACAGGATTTTCATTATGCAATTGATTCTTCATGAAAAATATTTGCCATTTAAACATGCACCTGATCTTCTCCTTAAAAAATCTGCACAAAATTCTATATTTTCTATGTGTATTGCTTAACATTATCAACACATTAAAGATCGCGAGAAAATCTAAGCCGTCAGACATCAAAATTCGGCATTTTATATTTCGGAAACCAAGAGAAAAAAAATTCTGCGAAAAAATACAAATTCTGTGAAAAAATACACTTTAGTAACGGGAAGTGTTGTGTTAAATTTTGTACATGAGGTTAGAGATGTTAGATTTATAACATTTCAATACTAGCGGCAAGCGAAAAAAACGAGATATCTCGTATTTGGTCCGCAATGTGTCAATTTGCTGTTTTTTAATGCCAAATTTCAAACTAAAATTATTGCTTTGGTTCGTATTTGCATCAGACAAATTTGATCCGAAAAATTATTATCTCTAACCTTTTTTTTTTGGTAATTTGATTTATTTTCATCAAAGGTCAAAATCTTTGAATTTGCAATGTGGAAGATTGGGCTTATTTGATTTGAGTATAGAAGCTGTCCTAAAGCTGTCCTAAAAAACCTTATTTTATGCTCAAACTAACTAAGATTGACTTACCAGACTTTCAAACAAGTTCAAAGATTTTAACCATCGATGAAAGCGAATTTATTCACCTTTTAGGTTTAGGAGCGATTTTCTGAAGTAACGATTTAATACGAAAATTGAAAAAAAAAATTAAAAATGAATACACATTATTTTTTTTTTGCATTCGTGCATTTTTGAGCAAAAATCATAGGTAAAAATCGGTCGGTTCTTCCTACGGCCCTGATACGAAATATATTTTATTTTGTAAACATCAGAAATTTTCGGCAAAAGCAGTAAAAAGAAACTTTATGGTGAGATCGTAATGAATTTGTTTTTTATCTTTTTGAATTTTTCATCTTTTTGTCATTTTTGAGTTCTTTATATATTTTTTTTTAAAAAAGCTTTTGTTTTTATTGTTGCATTTTATCACCATTTCTTAACATAAAAACGTATTTATGGTGTTTGTCTGAATTAAACTGATCCAGTTATAACTAAAATTAAAAACCGTTCGATGTTGGCACATGTGCCAAAATCGGATGTTGCCAAAAACGAACGGGATTTGTAATAAAAAAATACAGCAAAAAAATTAAAACGGAAATATGAAAATGAAAAAACCAAAAATTATATAAGAAGACTACACAAAAAACCGAAAAAATTAAAAAGGGAAAATGAATCGAAAGGAAAAAAATTTGAAGAAAAAATTATAAATGAAAAAATTAAGGCAAATGAAAATTGAAAAATAGGTTCAACGGAAAATGATTTAAAGGTGAAAATCCGAAAAAATGATATCTTAAAAATAAACTGGAAAAGATAAAAAAATGAAAAAAAAACAAAGAAAAATAAACGGTGAAATAGGAAGAAAAGAAAAAAATAATTTAAAATATTAAAGATAAAAAAAACAAGAAATATTAAAAATCCAAAAAAAAGGAAAAATATAAAATTGAAATTTACTAACAAGAAAATAGAAAACAGGAAGCATAAAAAAAAAGAAAAACAGAAGAAATTAAAAAAAAATCAAAAAAAAAATAAAAAAAAATAAAATAAAAAAAAAATACCAAAATAAAATAAAAACCAAAAAAAAATTAAAATAAAGAAAATTTAAAAAAATTTAGAAAAATGGAAAAAGAAAAAAAAAATAGAAAATTAAAAAACAAAAAAAAATTAAAAAAAAACAAACAAAAAATTAAAAGTAAAAATACAAAAACAAAAAATTATAAATATAATAAATTTAAAAAAAATTTAAAAAAATAAAAAAAATATATAAAAAAAAAATATAAAAAAAACAAAAAAAAATAAAAACCTAACAAAAGAAAATTTAAAAAACAAGCCTTAACTTAAAAAAAACCGGAAAAGATAAAAAATATAAAAATAAAAGACAATGAAAAAAGAAAAAAAACGGTAAAATAGAAAGGATCAAAAATAAAAAAAACGGAAAATGTTAAAAATTTTATAAAAGGAAGAATATAAAATTGAAATTTATAAGCAAGAAAATTATAAACAGGAAGCATAAAATGAAAAAGAAAAACAAAACAAATTTAAAAAATTATAAAAATAATAGACAACAAAACGAAAAAAAAAAATCACAAAAAAAACAAAAACAGTAAAAATACAAAAAAAGCTAAAAAAAAAACAAAAAACGTAAAAAAAACAAGAAAAGGAAGAACAATAAAATAAAAGAAAACAATAAACAAACATGAAGAATACTATAAAAATTTGGAAAAAAGTAAAAAATAACAAAAAAATAAAAAAAGCAACAAAAAAATTAAAAATTAAAAAAATTAAAAACAAAAGAATTAAAAATACAAAAATATGAAAAAAAACAAAAAAACAGTTTTTTAGCAGCGGGGAAATGGTCCCGAAAAAACGGACAAAAACCGAACAAACGGTTTTTAACTGAAAAGCAGGGACCGGCAATCACACGTTTAACTGATGAAATATAGCTACTTTTTTTCAAATATGTGATATGTGATTCAGTAGTTGTTTGAAAATTTACCTTTTAGGACTTTTTTCATTCAATCTGTAATATTTGAGATACATACTAATCAAAGCCTTTTGGAAAAATTCTTCATAGTAGTTCTCGCGGAGTTACGTTTCAATATGGCAGATTTCAAAAGATTTCGTAGCAAAAGATACGCAAGAACAGTTTTATAAACTTGGAAAAAAATTCCTTACGACAATTATATTTTCCTCTATTTAGTCAATTAATTTTGATAGAAAGTAAGTTTACCGAAGTTTTTTTACTTTTAAACACACATCCATTATTCATTCCGTTTCTATACTTCTCGCGTGAGTTTTCATTACCTCGAATGAAACATCTTAAGAATTCACAGAAAACTGCCGCTAAAGTTATCAAATCAACTTTAAAATTTGTATTTTCTATATAGAATATGTTGTCCAAACTATCAATATTGTAAATGGAAAAAAATTGCAACTAGTTCATGTCAGTTTTTGTCAGTTTTTTTTGTAATAAAACTGTTTTTTTCATTTCTCATGCGAGACTAATTATTTTGAACATTATGGAATTGACTAATTGTTAGGCGAAAACATGATATTTGTTTCCATAAAACGTCGAGCTTTTTAAATGCAATTATGTTTTTATTTTTCTACCAGCTCTTGGGTTCGAACTAACTTTTGAAAGTAGGTAAAAATTCATTTGAGAAATTTGTTCACTTTTTCGGTAAAACTGTAGAATAAAACATGATTTTAAAAATTGTAATTTCTACGTAAAAATCAACTTTCCCGAAGACCGCAGGTAATTTGTACTTTGGATTCATATATTTTTTTTCTTTTTTTTCTCGTTCCGTTAAAACGGTATTTAAATGAAATTCCATACCAAAATGAATTCCAGTTATGTTTTAAAGTATCAGTTAAAACGCTTTGCAGCTTTCAACAAAGAAGTAAGAATAATTAAAAGATATCAACGATTGATTTATCTTTAAACTGTTCAGGATGCCAAAATCTTCTAAAATCAGTTATAAAACATTGTTAGAAGATTTGAATCCATCAGAGTTTGAAGTTATTGAGTTAAGGTTGCTAAGGGCGTGCAACTACTAAATTTCTATTGAGTTTTGAACGGATCTGTACAAAGTTTTGCTTACTGAAACATTTATTTTTCGGTAAAAACCAAAAAAATCAGGCAAAATCAGGCTTATTTCCAAAAATCAGGGAAAAACGAGGCTTTTCAGGTTATCAGGCAGGACCTTCAAAAATCAGGCAAACCCTTAAAAATCAGGCACATTGGCATCTCTTCTGACAAGCTTTATTTTGACAGTAATTGGTCTGCAACCACGGTTGCCATCTTTTTTTTTTTCAAAAATCATGGAACTGGTGAAATAAAAATCAGGAAAAATCAGGCTACGGTAATGTAACGGAAATTTCGTTCAAAGTGATGACCTTTTTTTCGTCATCGATCCTCATTTTTACTCTAATATGTGTTGTGAGCCTACTTGGTTAAATAATTGTACTGAATCAAACCAATCGAATGATTCCCTTTAATTTCCTTTTTTAAATAAGAATTCAAGGGAATCTTTCGATTGCAATCAGCAATCCAGTTCCTTACTACCCACTTCTCATCACATCCGCAAAAATCAGGCAAAATTAGGCATATTTTCAATAATCAGGCAAATTAAATGCCTTATCAGGTTATCATTCTGGGCCTCAAAAAATCAGGCAAATCCTGAAAAATCAGACACATTGGCATCTCTGTCTGCAACTGAAAAAAATCATGATTGCTTTGATCAATCCAGATTAAAAAGTCTGCCAGAAATCGGTCTGAAGTTGGTCTCGTTCAACTAGCGTAACCTGACGACTATCTTTATTTTTGTCATTTCGACACTGTTTTTAGCAACAGGGAATCGGTCCGGAAAAACGGACAAAATACGAACAAAAATCGAACAGCTTTAAACTGACAAGTTTTCTTTCGACAGTAATCGATCCGTTTGTGAGACTCGCTCCGATTCGGGTACTCTAGTAGTTTAAACAGGGGATTGAGAGGTAGTGAAGTTGGAAAAGCAGTTGCCCCCTGAGCCGATGTTCATGAGTTCGAGTCCAAGAGTAAACACCGAACACAGTTGTATCGGATAAGTTTTTCAATAACTTTTCGCCAAAGTCGCGAATGGCACAAAGATGTCAAAACTGCTCAAGTTTATAAAATTGTTCTAAAATTTGTTGGATTTCTGCAATTTAAATTTTGAACTTCTGATTCTGCATACCCAATTCAGACAGCTGTGAAGCGCCTCAAACCGAGCCAGTTTGCTTCATTCTCGAAAATCGTCAGCAGGCAAATATTGTCAAGTTTTGATTTTTTTTATTTTTGCTGAAATGCCAAAAAATCGCTCCCCAACAATTGAGCCGAGTTGGGGCAAATATTTAGAGCCGCCGCCTTGAGAAGCACCAAGCGCGTTCAATGCTCTCGAATTGCGTTTTTCTGGAGCTGACGTACCTACCTAGTTGTTGTTATTTTTCTTCTTTCTTGCATTGACTTTTGAGTAGAGTCGCTTAAGTCAGCAGCATATCGGCATCTTCTGTCACCATATTTTATCGGAAATTGATACGATTTGGGGGGAAAATATTTGCCATTATTAACGTTCATTTTTTTGCAATTTTAGATTTTTCTAGTGCACAACCAGAAGGGTAATGGAAGACAAATAGCGGGAGTGTTCCCTAACGAATAAAGGCAAACATACTGTAAGAGCTTTTCGGAACGATCGAAATCACTCCATTGAGATTCCACGCAGTCTATTGGATTCGTTGATTTTGTCATTGTCACCTGAGATAAGACAAAAGTGTGTGACGGCGAAGAAAACAAACACCCGAAAGTAATGAAGAGGCTAATTCGCACCTGTCTGCTAATTGATCGTCATAGCAACTCGGCTGACCGGAATCGGAAGGCAAATTTGTCACAATTAATCACCCGGTGTTGGCCAGCAGAGGTGTGAATCGGGTTCGTTTCGATTCAGTTTTTCCGACTCCTTGACTTCGCTAACCGAGTCTAGGTCAATGAATTTTTCGTACTGTTCCGGCGAGTGCTTCCGATTCTAGTTCTATCGGTAACATCAAAAAGATTCATTCTAGGGAAATCAAGAAATCAATTAACGCATCTCGATCGAATGGTGTTCGGAATTGAGTTCATGGTATCTGAACCAAGGTTTTCGGTCAAACACAATTGCAAGCTCGAAAGTAAAAGTATCTAGACGTCCCAAGCGTGTCGTTTATTTATCGCCTCTAATCGTCACCCCTGAACTGCCCTTTCAAACATCCAATGGCCGCCTCTAAACGTCCACCAAGCCGTCGCGCGATGTCAAAAGGTTACCGCAACTAATCTCAGCCTCTTGAGCGCTGAGAAGTGATCTAAGAGACCTCTTGAAACCTTCAAAGCCGCTGGAGTCAAGGTCTCTTCCACCCAACCGAATGAGTTACGGCTAGGGCTTAAACCAGAGACAGGCAGGCAGAGAGGCCCGGCACATATCCGATGCACTCGAGTGTGGCCAGCCTCGTTGGCGCCTCTCAGGCCTAAAACAAGCCCTCAAGAGACTTGAACGGGTTAGGAAATTACGCCCAGAAGCTGACGGCCTGCGGAGGCGCCGCTCCACAATGAGCAATTAAACAGATGCCCGTTTATTAGGTAGAGGGTGCGGGAAATATCACTCGAGATCGGAATAAAAGATTTATTACGGGCCATCTTGACCAAGTGCTGGCTCGTGCCGACTTAATAAGCAATTGGTCCAACAAGTAACCAAACACGTTATAACCTGCCGTTAATGGTTTAAAACTGACCTAGTAGACTGCCTGCATTCTTTCGGTGGATAGAAGGAATCAATTTCTGTTTCGTTTAATTGGGTGGTCGCATTTGGTCCTTCGAACCGGATTTAACACGAAAGAATGTTAGACTTTGTGGACATCGACACGTACTAACGATTGTTCATCCGGCTAGCAGGTGTTGATGTTTTCCTTTCGAGTAATTGCTTGTTTATTGGGCCTACTTAATACCGGTGGGCTCGTAAAATAGAATGAAATACCTCTAATAAAAAAGTTAAAGCCAAAACGTCAAACAGAAGATAATTTTTTTTGTTACCACAACAAGTAAACATTTTACCCCTGAATATCATAATCTGAGTTCTTAATCTAAATTTTAAGTTGAAAATGTACTTGATTGGACAAAAGGTAAATAGTTTTGGGTAACTTATCACCACTTAGGATTAAGAATCAGAAATATATTCCCATCTAAAGGCTCATTTACACTTTTCGTGAAAATGAACGTGAAAAATCTTATATCGCCAATAACTCAACAACGCGACTAAACAAGATTTTGTAACATGGTGGAATCAATCGAAGAAATGGCTGAAAGATGAAAATCCAACTGGTCTTGTTCTTTAAAACATCCTAAGAAATGTTTTTATTCCGATTCCCCGTCATGATGAAAAATTCCACGGTGAAAACTGGGGGAATCGGAATAAAAACAGTTCTAGAAGGTTTTAAACAACAATACCAATTTGTTTTTCATCTTTGGGGCCGTTCGGATACCACGTGGACATTTGACATTTATTTTTTCTTCTAAATCTAATTTGACAGTCAGAAAACACTACTTTTCGTCTTTTTGTTATTGAAATGGTTGATTTAAAAAAAAACGAATAAGAATTTTCTGATATAAAATAGTTCTAAAATTTTTAAATTTCTTAATTGTCATACTTACACTAGCTTTCAGGAGGCTACTAAAGTCTGCTTCATTTAATATTGGAACACAAACAATTGCGTGTAGTTCAGTCATTTATTAACGAATTCATAATTTGTTTTCATACAAATGTAGCATTTTCTTTACTCTTTCATAAAAAAAAAATAAAAAAATTATTCATTGCTGTTTCGAAGAAATTCTCGTACTTTTCCCGTAATACGGCACATTAGGCGGCGCACACCCTTTTCGTCCACCGTTTTGGCGATTTGATTCCACCAGTTCTTCATTTGAGTCATGTTCCTAACAAGTTTTCCCTTTGCCTTAAGCCTCCGCTTCGTGATTGCCTAGTATTTCTCTATCGGCCGGAACTGGGGGCAGTTTGGGGGGTTGAGGTCCTTCGGTATTACGCTGATCCCGTTCGTTGCGTACCATTCCATAACCGTTTTGCTGTAATGGCAGCTTGCGAGGTCCGGCCAAAACATTACTGAACAGTCGTGGGCACGAATAAACGGCAGAATCCGTTTCTGTAGGCACTCTTTTTTGTAGACTTCTGATGTCATTGGGTGGTATGAAAAAAACCTAGTAATTGCTTTTGCTAAACTAAATCGAGCAGTCGAGCAGTCGCTTAAAGCAATTGCTTCGGTTGTTATGAATAAAGTTTTTTTTGACAGCTGTTTTCTCAGTCAGGAGCTTTTACTTTTAGAACAAGCTAGTATGGTATGAATAAAGCTCGAATCTAAAGCAATTGCTCGGCAAATCTCCAAGCAATTGCTCTATTTTCTAAGCATGCTCGGTAGCAGACTTTTCCAATAATAAATTTTTTCATAACGTTATGAATTTATCAAATTAGCAATATTTCACTTCAAAACAATTCAAAAAGGCATTTTCAACATGGATAAAGAAAAGTCGAAGTGATAACCCAACTTTTTTCATATTCTTGTCGTTGTATAAAATCATTCGTCTAAGATGAAATTAAACAAATCAATTAGTAAATATGTCAAATTAAAAAAAAAATCCGGCTATAGTGGATGAAGTCCCAATTGGCTCAAAATAAGAAATAAATTGTAATAATTTAAAACATTATACAGATCTCTCATTTTCATATAATTCTAAGATTTAAGAAAAATTATCTAAATTAAAATGCGCGCCTTTTGCCTATTTTTTATACAATGGGGTGGGGGTGGGGGAGAACTTATGATTAATATTAAAGTTAGGCCATTTTTTGTTTGACAATATTTGAATATGTATTCATTTTTCTTTAAACATCAACTTACGAGCACAAATTAACCAAAAAAATCCGGTCGTTCTTACACCCACCACCCGATTCGTCGACTTCAAGGCTCCTTTAGCAGTACTTTTAAATTTTCTGATCGTCTTCTTTCATTTTACTTTAGAAAACTTCAGATTCTGCTGGTTGGATAGCTCTATTTTTCGAAGCAAAAGCTATGTTCTAAGATTTTAGTACACATCCGCTAAGCAAATGTTTATTCATACCAAACTAAGGAAATGCTTTGGACTTTTGCTTTGATTGATTTCGAGCAAAGTAAAAGCTACCGAAGCAATTGCTAAATCTTATTCATACCACTAATTGTCTTGTCAGTGAGAAAGACTTTGGTTTTCTGTCCACAACTGCATATCCCCTGCCAAATCACGTACTTGCGGGCAAATTTATCCGCAAACACGAACTTAAATTTTGCAGGTACATCCCGCCGAGCCGTCGCCAAATAAAATTTTTGACCTGGGATTTGCCCAAAGTCCGCTTCACGTAGGTCTCATCGTCCATCAGAATACATCCGTCGAACTTGGTCAGCACTTGGTCCTACAGCTTTCGAGCACGGATTCTGGCCACATTGTTCTGCTTCAGCGTCCGATTTGGCTGTTTGCTGGCTCGGAATGACCTTATTCCTTCCCGGAGACGAATTCGTCGCACCGTACTGTGAGCGGCCTGGAATTTATTGGCCAAATCGCGGTCTGAAAGATTGGGATTCCTCTTGACGGCCTTGATGACTTTCCCACGCAGTTTCCGGTCGACAGTTCCACTCCGACGCTTCGAATGCGGCTTCCGAGCCGTCGTCAATGTTTCCTTGTACTGCTTGATAAAACGCCATACGGTATTTCTGGGCATTTTAAGCTGTTTAGCTAGCTTCGATGCCGACAACAATGGATTTTCAAGAAAACTGTGCACAATTTGATCTTTCCGTTCGGCTTCCATGGCGGTTGTTTACAAAATGCTATCGTTTGGTGTTATGACATAAATACATGGTGAAAGGTAATGAATTTCCCGACACGTGGGTGAAAAAAGTTTCCAAATCCGTCCACTAGGAGCGCCACAATGAGCAAAAGAATTTGTTCCAATATTAAATGAAGCAGACTTTAGGTAATTGTTTCAACTTAAACTGGAAAGCTTTGCAATTCAAAGATTTTGATTTTAACATCTTAATATTTATTCAACTTCAGATGATATTTTGGAAGTAAGTATGTCCGCGTGGACATGACCCAAACTCACACTCCGTAGACAAGCGTGGACATTTCCATACCCCCTCCCCCTTAAGTTGTCCACGTGATATGTGAACGGCCCTTAAACGAAAAGTTTCTGGTTGGAAACCTGCCAGGTGAACGCTAAAAAATTCGTTTTACTGTTTATCACGAAATTCTTCGAAATATCTCTCTACAAGCAGTCCAAATATTTTGCGCACGATTTTACCACCGCATTTTGTATATTTTACCGGTGGGCAGTGTCGAATTCGTCCGAAGTATCCATCACCGGTTAATTTAAAACTCGCGTTTTCGAATTCTTCAAAAACTCGACACTTTACCTCTATCGTGCTGAAAATTCGTTACAAGACTGACGATCGGATTTTCTGACCATTGTACTTTTTTTTCTCTTCATTTGCTTTCTCGCTCTTCCAAACCGCGTTCCCGTTCCTAACACTCTCCATTGCAAAATCCTAAATAGTATTTAAAATCTACTCACTTTCTACACGCTTTCTCACGGGTCGCTATGGTAATTCGAAATAAAATTAACAGTACTTAAATTGATTTTTATCTTATACTAGCTGATCCCATACGAACTCCGATTCGCTTTCAATTTGGAATATATCATGAACAGTTTGTATGAAAGTCAATTGCCAACCATTTTCCAGATGCACTTCCGAATTCATTGTTAAGTAATAATTGCAGAAATATTGGACGATCACTTTTTCTGTCGTCTGCTACTAAATTTGTAATCAGGAATCAATCGATCGTGTCAAAAAAAAACCTGTCTATAAATTTCGACTCGATCGTTCCATAACAACGCAATGGTTGCCAAAAAATTTATTCTCTTTCGGTGGCCTCTTATACTATCTTTGATATTTGAAAACGATTGCCCTTCCCTCAAAACACCCGTGTGCAAATTTTCAAAGCAATCCATTGCATAATAACTTCAATATTGCTTAAAACAATAAATTAATTAATATGGACGACCCCTTTCGTCGACCCCTGGCAAAACATTTGACATCTGAAATCGATTGCCCGTCCCTGAAAACTATCGTGTGCAAATTTTCATCCCAGTCCGATGTATGATAACGACGATATTTCAAAAATATTGAACGATCAATATGGACGACCTCCTTTGCCGGCCCCTTACTCTGAATTTCATACCTGAAATCGATTGCTCGTTCCAGGAGCAGTTGACGTTGAACCACGGCAAAGGAGCTGGAAGAAAAGCGGAACCGAAGAACAAAAAGGCGGAGGGAAAGGTGAAGCGGATGATTAGAGCAAATCCCAACGTCTCAAGCCGTGATTTGGCTAAAAATCGGCATGTCGCAGAGCTACGTCCAAAATGCAAAGAAGAGAGCTGGACTACATACAGAAAAGGTAGAGAACTTCCCAAATCGAGATGAGCGGCAAAAATCGACGGCTAAAACTCGGGCACGGAAACTTTACGAGAAGATGCTGACAAAATATGGCTGCTGTGTGATGGACGACGAAACGTATATAAAGGCCGATTTTAAGCAAATTCCGGGGTTGGAGTTTTTCACCGGCAAGAGCAAGTTCGATGTGGACGACAAATTTAAGAAGAAGAAAATGTCGAAGTTCGCCTCCAAATATCTCGTTTGGCAGGCCATATACTCTTGCGGACTGAGGAGTGAGCCTTTCGTGACAAAGGGCACAGTAAATGGCGAGATCTACAAATCTGAGTGCCTCGAGAAGCGCCCTTTTCCGTTCTTGCAGCAGCACGACGAAGCTCCGCTATTTTGGCCAGATTTGGCATCATGCCGCTATTCTAAAAGTGTCCTGGAGTGGTATGAGGCCAATTTTGTCCATTTTGTTCCAAAGGATATGAACCTGTCAAACCGTCCGGAACTGTGCCCGGAGGAGCAGTACTGGGCAATTATATAGCGGAAGAGCGAGAAGACTTTCAAAGACGAGAAGAACATGTTAAAAAAATGGAAAAAAAAACTGAAAACTGGTACCGGATGACACTGTAAAGACTTTGATGATAGACATCGAGCAAAAATGCGTTCAATTTTGCACTCAAGGCTCCATTTCTTTTGATTTTTGAAGTAAATATATGTATAAAACTAACCAGAAATTTTGATTTGATTCTAAACATTATAAGAAAATTGGCATGACATTTTCGGTGTCGCAATAAATTCCTCTTTAATCGATGATAATCCGCGATTCAGATAATATTCTAATGGCGATTTTCGATTTCAACTGCTGGCCTGCCAAGAAGCTGCTCACGTCTGCTACGTCTCATTAAGGCGTCTACAGTACCTGTATTTCGCCTTTATTTGCAATCTAGGCAGATCTGCATGTTATTTTTAGCAATCTAGTGGTGTCCCAAAAAATCCTGATGTTTTTCTCTGCGGAGTCCTGATTCTTCTCATACCCTGGAGTTAAAGCATTTTTTTGGCTTAAAACTCATCCATGATTTTTTTGTAAAATTTTTTAACTAACTTTTACATGAGTTAGTTTTCACTTTTAAGTTTGCATGCATGTTGTCATATTTAGTTCTGAAAGATCATCATCATTTTTGTTCCTTCTGGGGAACCGAGCCTGCTGATGATTTTTGTGCCAAAATATAAATTCTTAAAATGAAATTTTTCGTTGAACAACTTTGCTTCAAAGATGATATAAAACCAGTTCCAAAGAGAAAATAATATTCAGTTCTTAAACAAGTCTTTCCAAACTCTGAAGCTGTAGGGGAGATAAGGGCATAATAACCACCTTAATGGAAATGCTTATTTAGCCATAGAGAACAGCTATAATATGTGAATTAAAAAAACGAACACACACATATAGGATCTCAGTGAAACTTCATGTTTCTTTGAAGAGATCTAATTTTACTTAACTCTAAGGCGTACACCTTTCAAGGATATTATGGCTAGCATCTTACAAATGCTAAAACCATCAGACCACAGAAAGAGTACTATATGTGCCGTGATCGGGATTCGATCTCATGGACTCTGGCTTAGAAGACTGGAACGCTATCCTCTAGGCCACGACCGGCGGCACCGAATTACATCATTGTTTCGTGTTCAGACACTCAATTAGTCTAAAGCCTAATTGGATGAAACTTGAAAAAGCAGATAAAAACGTTTAAAAGTGCATTTTGAATTTTTTTTTGCCGAAAGCTGAAAACCAGTCACTTTAGGGGCATAATGAGAACCCCTCTGGGGCTGTTTAAGCACCATTAATCGGGGCACGATGAGCGTTTTCTGCCGGGGAATCTAGCAGCGAATTCGACTCGATGAAGTCAACTGAATATAGAGCTACAGCTTGACTTGTTTCAACTGACGATTTGGTCTATTGGTAAGGTGTCGGAAAGGTAATCAGTAGACTCGAGTTCGATTCCTGGTCAAAGTGATTTTTTTTCTTTTATCATTCATGATCGATGGATTTTGCACTATACGGTGAGGCGTAGATTCATCAAACAAAGCAATAACAAAATTATCTACATATGTTTGTAGAATTCAAAGAATTAACACATGCTCATGCATTATGTTTCTGGTGTTTTGTTTGATGGATGATGCGACTAGCCGTATAATATAACAATCGAAAAAATCAATCATGAATGGTATGTGAAAAAAAAATTCCCTCGAACAAGAATCGAACTCGAGACTACTGATTACCTCTCCGACACTTAGATAGATTATACGGCAGAAAACGCTCATCGTGCCCTAATTAATAGTGCTCTGTTCGCCCCAGGTCAACAAATTTAAGTAAAAACGCGTTTTAAAATTGATTAAAGTTAAAAATCATAAATTTAATGATGGTGAAAATTGAGAAACAATGTGTAGATCATGTTGCAGTGTGTACATTTCAGATCAAGATGATTTAAAGGTCATAAAAGCTTATTTGGTGGTGCTCAAAAATTATAATATTTTCGTCATTTGAGAACCTAGCTGGTTATTATTTAATATTTCTGTAAAGATGAAAAGGATATTTCTTTTTTTGTTGAAAAACTAATACTATAGGTAGCACGAAACAAATCCTCATGAAAATTTGTTAAAGAAAATACGTACTTTTGTAGAAAAAAGGAGTGCTTATTATGCCCTGGGTGCTCGTTATGCCCTTCATTTAATTCAAAAGAGTTGATAAAACCTGTATGTAAAATTATCGATAACATAACGAGAAACAGATTCTAGATAAAATTGCTTTATGGTTATTTAGCATAGAAGTGAAAAAAAAACAATCAATTGGCACTGCTGCATGTCAATTATTTTGATCGCAATCTGAACTCCCTTAACAAGAGTTTTTAAAACTTAATTGATATGTAACAAGTTCGGAACTGCTGCCGCAACATTGTAAGACTTGACACATAAAGTTGGTACCTACAGTACAGAAGGTATATCACAAACAATACAAGATTCGCGAAACCCTTCCGTTGAGGTCGCTCCAAGCGCCAAAGTACTTATTTGTTCCTAATCGGTGTTCATGATCGCGCGATTTTGTTTCCCCTTCTTGCGAAGGAAACGAGCAGCAATAAATGTAGGTACTTAATAACGTGCCCCATCGCCACTTCCATAGAGCGCAGTCAAACGCTTCTCGATCAGAAAACGGTCCGAAGCATAGATTTATTATTATACATTTTTTTTTTTCAAAGATTAACATTGACTTTGAATGCAATTCTTCGCCAAGCATGACGCTACTAAACTAAGTAGGCGGGTGCTGCATTGCCTTCTGTCTTTGTGTCACCTCGCTGTCTTGTCAAGCGGTAATGCACCGATTTGAATCTTTAAGCCGCTGCAAGGAGGAAGGCGCTTGTCTCTAACACAATTTAGATATGCTGCTAGCTTTAATTTCGCAACCGAAAAATTACCCTTTTCCAGCTTATTATTTAAAACGCCCGAGCCGAGTTTTTCAATTAGAATTCTAACGGCGTGAACCAATTCCGATTGAAGGGAAATGAGATGTGGGGTTTTTCTGTCCGGGAGACCTTGGCAAATACTACGATTCATCACTCCCAGACGGCGAGCCTTGCGCCTCAAGTTTGAGAACTTTAAGCATACAAACGACGTCATTTCGAAAACAAACTTGTAAATCAATCGCTTCTCGATAAACTTCTATTGCGAAAGCCCATCATTCGGTAGCACTTTTCTAATGTTCGAAAGAAAACCAACACGTTGTTGTCAACTTAGATTTAGATTGATCGCTTTCATGATCACAAATCAGCGGACAGAACTGTTAAATCCCTCCAAAACAATAGTAAATTCATTAAACAGTATCATCCGCTTGTCTGTGACAAGCTTGTTAGGGTAAGTCACAGCGTTAAGAGAATTACCACCTACTTACTTACTAGGGTTATCGAGGGAGCAAGTGATTTAACATACAAATATGCAAACGCGATTAGCGCAAGCCGGTAGCAGAGCTTCCTCCCTCGCAAATTCCGAACCCAGCTCCCAGTATCTGAGATCGAGATCACTAACTAAGTAGCAGCCGTGCCGTGGCGTGATTCACGAGGGTGTTTGCGCATGTACGGGGCGATGCGTGAGTTGCGTACCATACCTAAATGCTCTATCGAAGACCGACGACGGAACAGCGCGGCGCAACAATGTCCAGTCCAGTCCAGTCCAAGTAGTGGATCAATCAGCAGGTGTCTCTAATTAGGGGGGGACCCATTGTGTGGACAATGTTCGACCGGGAGATAGTAGTTATTATCTAATTCAAGATCAAGAGCTGATTCCGTGGCGCTTTGACCGCGTACGTATGAATGTAGTAGGTATCGTAATTTATGGTGTTAGGCCTGACGTGATGTGACTGGCGTGATCAGCTGCGCGTTGATACCAGAAATCGATTGGACGCTTGTCTTGTACCAATTAGTCAATTAACGAGTGTGACTACTGTTTAGATTGATAACAAATTTGAATGCATGGAATGCGAAATTGGAATAAAAGTCACAATTATCACTTAAAAGTCTGAAGTAACGGGTGTTAAATAAAAAAATGAGAATTTTTTCAATCACATATAAAAAAATGTTTTTTTTTTCATCGATCAAAGAATGTTTGAGTAAGGGCCGTGGTCTGATGTTCGACGCAACTTTGTCGCGATGCTCTCACAAGAACGTTGTACGGCACTTACGTCCATTTTCCGGATACAATTCCGGATTCTTGTAGTCGTTTGCTCCGTGTCCTTGGCCCTCCAATTGTTTTTATACACTAGGGCACTGAGTGAGCCAAAGAAATCCTCTATTGGGCGGCACTGGGGCAAGTTTGTTGGGTTACGATCTTTCGGCACGAACGGTATCTTTTTCTCCTCGAGGTACGCCAGGCAGCCAGAACGAATGACGTCCCGCGGTATTTTTGGTCATCCACCGACACTGTGATTTAAACGTCTCAATCTGCTCCTCCGTGTACTCCGGCGACTTCGTCTTTTTCCTGCAGACGATTCCTTCCATCTTGAGGGTACGATGGATTAATACGTTGAAGCAGCCATATTTCCGACCGGCGTCACGCAGGCTGGTTGCTTCTTTAACGATGTCTTCCTCTGCTTCGTCATTATCGTCACCGGACGACCACTTCCGACCTTCCGCTCTACGTTCAGGAAACCCAGGATACGATATACCGTACTGACAGGTACATTTTCTTCCTTAAAATGTGCCACCGTGAACTTTTTTCCTTGCTGGAAATGCGTTTCGAAGAAATGTACAATGCGTGCTGTTTCGACGCCATCTTTGCTTTGACTAAAATCAAACTAGCAAAACCAAACACGCCTACTGTTTCTAGGAAGCCCAAAGAGCAATTTTCTTGGAGAAAGAAAATTTTACGCTCTTTATTTGAGTTACTGAAAGGTATTGAAAACATTCTCATTTTTTATTTAACACCCGTTAAAAAAGTAGGTCCTTAAAAATTCAAACAGTTAATATTTGCCAACCACAAAACCGTTTTCAACAAATTTGAACTTGTTGAATAACCGTATTAAACGGTGTGTTTCAACTTTGGCACTGTTGTATAAAGTCTGTTTCACACAGAATCTGGTCGCTTCTTTTCATTTACTGCAGCGCCCCTAGTTGTCACATCGCGAATCTATTGACAGTGTTTTGATCCGGATGGTTTGTTTACTTAGTGGTGAAAATTTCATCCAGATTGAAGCAGTCAGTCATGTCAGTCAGTGAAATTCTGCACACTCACGTAGAGAAACCGACGTGGTCAGGGGTAAAGATCGCGAAATTCCTGAAATATCCAAAATCAACTGTAAATTCGGTGCTGCAACGTTACCGGGAGACCCTAACGGTGGATCGAGCAAAACAAACCAGGCGTAAAAGTGGAACATATGACCGGAAGCTGCGAACAAAGGTAATTCGATCAGTTCACAATAATTCTGGAATCTCCTTGCGTGATTTGGCGGAAAAGTTCAAGACAAACCACAGTACAGCTCGACGAATTTGTTTGCGAAAAGGCTTGCGGTCGTATTATGCAAGCAAACACCCCAACAGGACGCTGAAACAAAACCTGGTTGCCAAAACCAGGGCAAGGAAGTTGTACGAGAAAGTGTTGACCAAGTACAACGGATGCATTTTGATGAGCGACGAAACTTACGTCAAAATGGATTTTGGACAAATATCCGGTAACAAATTTTACCTTGCGAAGCGTAAAGGGAATGTTGCGGGTAGATTCAAGTTTGTTTTCGCAGATAAATTTGCTCGTAAGTTGATAATTTGCCAAGGGATCTGTAGTTGTGGGAAGAAGACTAAGATTTTCATCACTGGGGACACAATGCATCGAAATGTTTACCAAGAAGAATGTCTCCAGAAGAGGGTTTTGCCATTCATTCGGTCCCACAAAGGTCCGGTGAAGTTCTGGCCGGACCTGGCAAGCTGCCCCTACAGCCGGGATGTCGTTAAGTGGTATAAGGAGAACAAGATCGATTTTGTTGAAAAAAGTATCAATCCACCAAACTGTCCGGATTTTCGTCCCATCCAGAAATATTGGAACTTATCGATGAAAAAAGAATTGTTACAATTCAAAGCGAAGAAGGGAACTTTACAGATAGGAAACACGTATTTTGAGTTCTGAATGTGTATAAAAAAAACCAAAATATAGGAGGCCCAAGATACCCCACAAAATGTGGTCCACGATTCACCACATGATTTTTATCAAAAATTCCTTTTCCACGTGAAAGAACATGACAAAGCTTAGATCATAAGCGTATGAGCATATTTTTGTTATGAACTTCAGGTTCCCCATCGATGGAATTTGCGGGTGATTGTTTAGTTATGTAAGAAATTTTTTTACGTTTAATAAATAAAAGAAACATATGATGCGTACATAAGTCAACAACATATAGAAAAATTTGCTTACGCAAAGCGACAACAATGACAGTTGGATTGAAATTTTTGTCTCGACACACATCTGAGATATTCAGAGTGGCCCACGTTACCCCATTCTTCCCTTCATGAAACCTATAACAAAATTTGTTGCGAAATGTACCTACAAAAATGTTTGCTGGGGAATTTTTATTGCATTTATTGATATTAACTTAAAGAGATCACTTTTCATTTCATAAACAATACTTTGGATTCAACACAACAAAGTTAATGCCTAAGAATATTCTACAAAATTTTATATATCAAAGTCTATTCGAAGTTCTTGGTTAACGGTTTTTGCTGTAGTTATCGGAAGTTCAGTTGAACAGGCTTATCGACGTTTGATGTGATTAAATACATATTTGCATTTGTAGACGTCAGATAACACTTTCATCGAGGTTGTAGTGATTGGTCGCGAGTAAATGTAGTTTTAAATATCGCAGTGAGGGAAAATGGTGGGTCACGGTTTTCCCCAAATAATGCAGCCTTCAAAGCCGACGACAGCGCCACAAGCCACCAGTATGCAGCCAGGAAGCTTGATCACCTCACAACCAGAGGGCCATCATTGGTAACCCACGCTGCTTGGTAACCACCCCGATCGGTAGCGACGCCCGATGAGTTCACTAAGGCGGACGATCGTGTCCGCCACAATTGGAGAGCAACGACCTATATCTACTCGCGGTTCAAGGCCGGTCAAAGGCGGCTTCCTGGTGCTGGCTAACTTCAATTAGTACTACGACATTGTGAAGTACATAGTGCAAGACTTATCTGCACACACATAAGTTTCAAGTGCACAAGCCAGACACCAACGCCTGATTCCTCAACAGAACCCTTAAGTTTTGGCCAAAAGAAACCATTTGGCGGGACAGAAACCAACCTTTGTCCCTGATCCCTGGTCCCTGAATCAGCCTTGGTTTGGCCACGATTGCCCCGGATAGCCGTTACCATCCGGGTGATCATTGATTGAAGGTTGTGGTCGATTCCGAACAAAAACCCTCGGATCGACCAACCAGTTCCCCAAACCATTCATTCGTCATCAGAGCCGAGATTCCCGGAAGGAAAGTCCCGGTTTCCGGTAGAAGTCGGACCGATAGAGGAGTTGGTCAGCCGTAGCGTTACCATCGTCGCAGCTCCGCCATATTCAGTAGCGACAACCAGGGCGTGGCCCTAAAAGGTCCAAAGGAAATCGCAGGGAGTTCGAACTCTAAGATCAGGAAAAACCCCAAACATGTACTTCTCGAATTTTTATTTCTAAACGGCCACAACAACTCTCAACACTTCAGTGTTGAGAGTTGTTGTGGCCGTTTAGAAATAAAAATTCGAGAAGTACATATTTGGGGTTTTTCCTGATCTTAGAGTTCGAACTCCCTGCGATTTCCTTTGGATAAGCGAGCCGCCCTGCCTGAGGCCTAATAAAGGGAGTTCCTGTAACGCCGGTGGGGCGGTAGCTTTTAAACTTACATATTTGGCGCCCAACGTGGGGTTTATTCCAAATAATAATTTACAATTAATAAAATGTTCATATAAAAATAAGTATTTCAGAAAATCCAAATCACTTATCTTTCCAGGCGTTGACATTTTTTATTGTTACAGAATTTCAAAAACGGGAATAAAAATAAAAAATAAAAAATTCAATGAAATATGCGACTGTTCTTTTGCACTGGAATAATTTCACAGATAAAAATGTCTAAATATGGGCCACAAATCTTTAAAAAAATAAAACGTATGGGGACTCGCCGACCAAATATCTTAATTTTGCCTGAAAATGATTCAGAAAAGGCTAAATTTACCATTTCTGATAAAAATAGAGTCACTGTATTTTTTCTGTTAAACATCTTCTATGAACACACCGTAGCTAATTACAATTATCGCCTATCGAATTTTTTAATGTTCAGGACAGCATTCTCCCGAATCACGTGTCAAATCACATTTATTGTCAATTTTCCTCTCTTCTTCACCAGTAGTGCAATATTAAACCTAAACCGTGAAGATTTCAACTTGCCATATTTCCTCGCAGTTTCCTATTGTGATTGTGATGTCCTGTATGTGTGTTTGTAACTATATTATTGTAATACAATTTATTCAAATATTTGAAATGGGAGCATAAAGCGAAAAAAAAATGAAGCGTCTTGACCTACAGGAAAAAATCTGAACTCCCTGCAAATCCTGTGAAAAACCCGTTTCGAACTGAAAGGTCAATTTGAGAGTTTTTTTTCCTGAGCTCGTTTTTCTGTTCCTAAATTGTACTGCAATCTCAGCTGTTGAAAATACAGTACCAAATCGTCCCGTCCGTAGGAGAAAAGATTGAGTGTGTAGAATCGTCTCCGATGAGAATTTCCGGTTTAAAGCGAAAATCCAAACAACAACAGGGCGTGCCTGGCTTCGGTGGCCTTGAAATTTAAAACCAGTTTTCAAACTAAAAAAAAAAAGAATTCTGTTGATAAATGCAGTGCATTAACCGCTAACGAAAGTCAAAAACAAAATAGCTCCACCTCTTGAGATCCATTTAGGTTCTTCATTCTGACTTCTCTGCCTGTTTACATTTGATTTTTTTTTTGCTGACACAAACATATCGGTCATAAATCTTGCAAGTAAGCCACGCATACTTCATCTCAATACCCAAGCGGATTTGAAAGTATGTATCGGTGCCTAAATTTTGCAACCCTTTAACATCCACCGGCTATTTGACACCATTATTAGCGATCGTGCATAGTTTGGCATAAATCATTGAGAAGACCCCAGCGTTTAACGAAGTCTGTCAAAAAAAAAAACTAAACTGACTAACCCAAAGCGCCACGGAGAGTTGAAGAACGAGCGACGAACAACCCCTGCCTGGCTTCACAGCAGATCAACGGAAAGGCTGATGATGATGCTGTAACATCTCCCCCGAACTCTAACCGTGCACAAATTTAGTGTATCAAGCTAGGCCGCTGTCATAAAAATCGAAATTTGCCTAGTCAGCCGGGTCCCAGACTCAGCTTTCCGCACCAGCAACACCCCACGAAGCCCACCTGCAAACTTTGTCCGCCCCTTTCTTAGTGCCTAGTCAGTCTATAATCAAAACCACCTGTGTGGGGTACTGTGGGGTAAAAGCTGCTTGAAATTGACCATCGGATTTTTTTTTATCTTAAACCAATTGAAACACCACGTTTTTA
>NC_073691.1:201530092-201559426 GCF_029784155.1 Uranotaenia lowii | reverse complement strand
TTGCCCGAAATCTGCTGCATCGTCGATGTTTGCAGTTCTTTGACTGGAATTAGCCGAAGGTCGCGGCCTGTTTTGAATAAGTTGAATCATAGTACAGTAAAAGTGGCACGACTCCGGCTGTCTAGCTTGTGAAGAAAATTTTCGAAAAACAACAACGAGGTACAGATACCCTTTTAAATTTTAAACAGATTATTCTTAAAAGTTCAAAAGAAATAAGCGTAAATTATTTTAAAAAAACATCATGAACTATACTCATGGTATCTTTTAAGAAACTAAAAATAATTTCATGATATGTTTATTTCTATCTCAATCATCCACCCGTACTAAACTGTTATTTCCAGATCTGATTCGAGACTTTATTTCAATCATGACCATCGCTACATTCTCAGCTGTAACAACAATGAGAAACACTTAGACTTGAACCAGACAGAGTGTATCTATAGATGATGATCATCTCATCACACTGGGAGACACATCTTTTCGTAATATTTTAAATGATTGTTAAGACTCGAATAGCGTTTGAGAAGAAAGATGATGATGACGATTGTAGGCAAGGTTGCCGAAATCACAGAAAAATCTATAATTTCATGGAATTTTGAGGAAATTTTCATCACAGAATCTGTGTCACAGGACGCAGAATTTAAGAAATATGCACAGATTTCACAGATTTTTTTAAATTTTGTACGTATTACAAAAATAAAATTTTTACGTTTACACAAATTTTGAATTTGTTTCTTTGTTTTGGATAAACATGATAGGATTGATAATGTTAGTTGATTTTTTTTCAATTAAAATGTAAAAAAAATGATTTTTTCTTGACTTTTTAAAGAAATTTATGATTTTTCCATCAAAGGAAACTAGCACAGAATTTTTGGTTAAAATCACCGAAAGTCAGATTTTTTTTCGGCAATATTGAGTTGTAGATTGCAAATCCAGCACAACTTGTCTACAATTTTTCCCCACAATCTTTCGCGTGATCGAGAGCAATTGCCCGAAGATACATTTTCAATGATTTGCTGAGAAAAAAAAACACATTCAATTCCCACCAATGTGTCTCGTTGCACTTCAATTGGGTTCCTCCAGTTGGAAACTTTCGCTCCGTTAGTTATGGCATTGATTCTAACACAAATGGCGTGGACGGTGATGACCTTTCTGCATTTGGCAAACTTTTGGGAAGTAGTTGGGTACTCAATGAGTGAGGGGTTCTTTTTCTGCTTTTGCTGGCAACCAGCAATTGTTGCTCGACCGATGATGATGGCTAATAAATGGAGACACAAAATCAAAAATTCAATCTTGGTTTAGCACTTGTGGGCTTCCAAAAGTGACTGAATCATTGCCGTTGGCTGTATTATTAGCTTTTTAAGGGGTTTCCTTGGAATTTCGTTATTCAAGATTATATTGTATCATATGCGATCACATCACATCTTTGACAACTTTTAATAATCAAAGAAGATATTCCACTAGTTTTGATCCTATTTTCTTGTGAGCCAGTTGTGATCTGATCATCTCTTCGCAGGAAAAAATATTACTGAGCCGATATCGTCAAGTTGTTTGATTTGGTTTTGGCAATCGCTAGAATTTTAATACGAACCGAATACGAAACAAATAAGAAACGAATACGATACGAATACGATACGAATACGATACGAATACGATACGAATACGATACGAATACGATACGAATACGATACGAATACGATACGAATACGATACAAATACGATACGAATACGATACGAATACGATACGAATACGATACGAATACGATACGAATACGATAGGAATACGATAGGAATACGATACTAATACGATCAGCGTTACCACATATACAGATTTTTCAGGAAGTATACAGATTTTTTAGAAATTTTCAAACACAGAATCTGTATATACAGATTACAGATAATTGGAAATTTATACAGATTTCATACAGATTTTTAGAAATTCAGATATTTTCCCAGATATTTTGATTATACTTCGAGTCAACCAATAACCATCTATTATGATGACTCAATCATCCATCAATTTACATGCTTGCCAATACGGAAAAACTTCCAGATTAGAGTTCGGAACCGTTACGATGCAATACAACAAGTAAAGGGTTGAAGAAAGTTTTAAAACCTCTGTTTAGAATGATATACCAAAATTGGTCATTGCATTATAGGGAATGTAACTTTCAAAGCATAAAGACTATCGACCCAATGTTCAAATCCCAACTGATTGTTAAACCCCAGAAGAACACTGATCTTTATATTTAACGGAATATATCGACCGTAATCTTTGCGTGACCTTATTTTTCGCACGTAGCGGACATGTATTTTGTCCGTTACAATTAATCGGACAAAGTTTAACCAAAAACGGTTTGCGTTTACAAAATAGTAGCATTATAAAAAGCTCACCGTAGTCCAGCGTAAGTATCCGGAATGAAATTTTTTGATACAGATTTCAATACAGATTTTCGAGATTTTATACAGATTAATAAGATTTTTTGGCTCGAAAATACAGATTTAAATGTGGCAACGCTGAATACGATACGAATACGATACGAATACGATACGAATACGATACGAATACGAAATGAATACGAAACGAATACGATACGAATACGATACGAATACGATACGAATACGATACGAATACGATACGAATACGATACGAATACGATACGAATACGATACGAATACGATACGAATACGATACGAATACGATACGAATACGATACGAATACGATACGAATACGATACGAATACGATACGAATACGATACGAATACGATACGAATACGATACGAATACGATACGAATACGATACGAATACGATACGAATACGATACGAATACGATACGAATACGATACGAATACGATACGAATACGATATGAATACGATACGAATACGATACGAATACGATACGAATACGATAGGAATACGATACGAATACGATACGAATACGATACGAATACGATACGAATACGATACGAATACGATACGAATACGATACGAATACGATACGAATACGATACGAATACGATACGAATACGATACGAATACGATACGAATACGATACGAATACGATACGAATACGATACGAATACGATACGAATACGATACGAATACGATACGAATACGATACGAATACGATACGAATACGATACGAATACGATACGAATACGTTGATTGATGTTGATTTTTAAGTACAAAATATTCAATTTTCCCATACAAACCTAAAAGTTAAAATTTATTCATGTAAACGTTACTTAAAAATTCTACAAAAAATCATGGATGAGTTTTGGACCAAAACGAAGCTTTTAAAACCCGAGGGTTTGAGGAATTCAAAAATGACCCCAAATCGGCTCAGTCTTAGATCCCAGCTTAGCACCATAAACATGTGTTGGCGTCACCAACGATTTGTTCCAGAGAACAACAGCCCGACTATCTTGATACTATGAGATCTTTGATAAGACACAACCACAAGGTTTTCGAAGAATTACAACAATTTTATTTTTCACTTTTGCATTTTATTTCACGAAATCTTAATGTTTTGTAACAAGTTCGTTCATAAACACTTTTTAAAAGTTGGTATTAATGATAACTCGAAGAATTAACAATTAGTAAATCAAAAGTTATTCTAAGAGCAAGTTCACTGGTGTTGGGAAAAAGTGGTAGAATTTTGACACTTTTAGCACGTTTTGGAAATTTCACCATGCAAAAATGTTTTCAAGATCTTGGGGCGTTGTATTTTTTTGCAACACTGTTTCTGAAATAGCCGTATTGTGATAGAAATATTGCTATTTTTGCATCACAGCATGCGAAACTACAACACGTGTTGTTAAAAAACTCGAAGGCCACAGATCTTGAAAATGTTTTTGCATGGCAAAATTTTCAAAATTTGCTCAAAGTGACAAAATTTCTACCACTTTTTCCCAACACCAGTGAACTTGCTCTAATTGGAGTGCCTCTTTTTTTTTTATCTGATTAGTAGTAGGCCTTTGGTCGAGTGCGGTCGCGTTTGTTTATTCTGCGAACAATTTTGTCGTTTTTCTGTGTTTTTTGAGAGGAAGTTTTGATTTTTTGAGACAAATCATCAATTTAGGAATGTTTAATTTTTGGTTAGCGAAAAATTTGTAGGTGGTTGGTGTTTGAGAAATGATGCCTCTGCAGTGACGACAACTTTTGCAATCAGGCCACTCGAAAAGAAACTTACCCCTGAGAATCGAGTCCAAGCCCTCCGAAGCGGTCTTAAGTTTCCCAGAAAGGCGATGCAGATCTTCAACTGATGATCCAACTTTCGTTTCATTATGCTTCGGTGAGCCCGTTCTTGTTTACTTATGATTTTTTCGTGAAAAGCATTACTTCGTTAAAGACTTTTTATTAGATTTTGTCACTTGTTTGGCATATTTTGTCTGGAAGCGTTTTCATCAAAAGTGTTAAAAAGAACAAAAAGTTAATCCAGACAAGATCAGGGAATATAAACGAATGTCTATTTTTCCAATATTAAGAGGTAACAAAAAGTTTTAATCTGTGTAATTTTTATCGAAAATATTGCCAAAGACAGTAGACGATTTGTATCAACGTTCCATTTTTTTCTGGTCATTGGCCCTGAATTCAATACTATAAATCCTTAGTCCTTTAAAGCTCCTCTAGGCCGTTGATGCGTTTCTTTTTACGATCGTTGTAGTTTTCAATTACCAATCTCTCCAATAATTTTGCTTCCGGTTCGATCGATGAGAGTTGTTTTGGAGTAGAAATGTTGGAATTGAGAATGATAAACAAAAAAACTAGTTCATTTATTAAAAAGGTATTTAAATATATTTTTACTAATTCCATTGTACCTTTGTTGATGTTTTCATGTTCTAGATGAATGTAAAATTATGTCATGACAAAGCAAGTTCTATTGATCTTTGAAATTACATTCAGCGTGAGATTTGTGGAGGGGATGGCGTACAGCCAGTCTTCGCAAAACAAATCATCACATGTGCTGCACTTCCCTTCCTCTTATCGACTACACGGACTTGGCCGGCGTCGTTATTGGTTCATATTGAAAAGTGGGATTCTCAAAACTGTTGTAGTCAGCCTCAACATTGCGACATGTTCGACATGAAAATAAGCGACAGCGCATACCTTTTAAGCGTTGAACGTGCCTGTGTTTAGTTTAACAAATGGTGAGCAATTAGGTGGCATTTATTTCTCAATTTCGTTGAAAACACGCTTCCGCATTCCAATCCAATCAATTTTAAAACAATACTGGCAAAATTTAAGCTCATTCGGGTAACTCTAAAGCGACCCTCAAAGACATTCAAATTTGAAAGGAACGTGAAAAAAGTTACAGCGATTTTGCTTCCGCTTTTACTTTTTCATATATTTTCATATAAAATCAATAGGAAGGTAAGAGCAAATCAGAATCACATTTCTCAATTGTTGATTTTTTTCTTCATTTTATAACATTGGTAAAAACTACAGTCCCTTCATTGCTGTCTGATATTAAACATTACAGTTTAAGTTATATTTTAAAAGTAAAAATTTACATTAAAACATAAAAATGTTTACAATGTCAAAGTTTTAGTCATAACTTAGTACCCATTACATTTTTAGCTCGAACCAATAAAAATAAATTGAAAACTGGAAGCCTCGGCAAGGCATAGCTTCCGAAATCATAAACTCTTCAGGGTATACCAAAAAAACCACGCTCATACCACAACTGGTATTTGGCATTTGCAATCACAAACACAGTTGGAATCAACGGTCAAATTATGATTTTAAAGCTACAAATTAGTAATGATGAATCAAGATTCTAATAACTTTTTTGTCTAAAAAGATACAAAGTTATGATATTCCAAAAATGTTCAGCGGAAAATTATAAATTGGCACAAAAACGATAAGCAGACTCTTTTCAGCAGAAGAAACAAAAATTATGTTGATTTTTCAGTACAAAATATTCAATTTTCCCATACAAACCTAAAAGTTCAAATTTACTTATGTAAACGTATCTTAAAAACTCTGCAAAAAATCATGGAGGAATTTTGGACCAAAACGAAGCTTAAAACCCCAGGATTTGAGAAATTCATAAATGACCCCAAATCGACTCAGTCTATTGTGCCAATCCAATTCTTAGTAACAGCCTTCCCAATCTTTACCTTCCTGTCGCTCTGGTTTTGCTTTCTAGAGCCTGAACAAGCCGAAAACATTCTCAGCAACAGCCTTCTCAATCTGTGCTTTTCCTGTGACTCTGACTTCGTCGATTGCCAAACAATCTTAGCAGCAGCCTGCGTTACCTGTGCCAATCTGGCATCACACCGAAGGCCGAATCAGAAATAAACAAACAGCAGCTGCCTTAAAAATCCGCGATCCTCGTATCAATCCGTCCTTCTGCCGGAGGCCGAAACAGAAACAAATGTTTAGCAGCCTTGAAAATCTGCGCTCCCTGTGCAAATCCGTCATTCTACCGGAGGCCGAATCAGCGCTCTCTGTGCCAATCCGTCTTTCTAACGGAGGCTGAATCTAAAACAATTTTTTCATAGCAGCTGCCTAAAAAATGAACACTCCCGTCTTTCTACCGGAGGCCGAATCAGAAAATAAAATTGTAAAAGATGGTTTAAAAATATGCGCTTCCTGTGCCAATCCGTCTTTCTACCGGAGGCCGAATCTGAAACAGTTTTTTCGTAGCAGCAGCTTTGAAAATTTGCGCTTCCCTTGCCAATCCGTCTTTCTACCGAAGGCCGAATCAGAAAAAAAATTGTAACAGTAGATTTAAAAATCTGCGCTCCCTGTGCCAATCCGTCTCTCTACCGGAGGTCGAATTAGAACCAATTTTTTCGTAGCAACAGCCTTGAAAATCTGCGCTCCTCATGCTAATCCGTCTTTCTACCGGAGGTCGAATCAGAAAAAGAAATTGTAGTAGTTGGTTTAAAAATCTGCGCTTCCTGTGCCAATCCGTCTTTCTATCGGAGGCCAAATCTGAAAAAAAAGTAGCAGTGGATTTAAAAATCTGCACTCTCTATGCCAATTCGTCTTCTACCGGAGGCCGAATCTGAAACAATATTTCCGTAGCAGCAACTTTGAAAATCTGCACTCTCTGTGCCAATCCGTCTTTCTACCGGAGGCCGAATCGAAACCATTTTTTCAGAGCAGCAACCTTGAAAATCTGCGCTCCCTGTGCCAATCCGTCTTTCTACCGGAACCGAAACAAGAACAAATTTTTCGCAGCAGCAGCCTTGATAATTTGCGCTCTCTGTGCTTATTCTACCATCTACGCCATAGTCTTGATTTTACGATTCTTACGAATCTCAATTCAGAGATCACTTAGTTTTTTTTGTTTTGCCTATTGTTGCCAAAATAACAAGCGTCGCCATAGACATTTGTTTAATTTTATTAATATTTAGTGTTGCCAACCACAACTTTTATTTTATTTTATTTCAATTCAATTTTATTTATTTTCTTAATCTCATCTCTACACTGTCAACAAATCCGTTACCTACACTGAAATTTTTTGAATATTTTAAATTCAAAGATATTTAATTTGTTTCTCTATTTTTTTTTCAGGTTCGTGTCCGTCCCTTACAACATCCATAAATATTCAAAAAAATTTAGACTACAAAACCAGGTACCATAGTAAGTTTTTTCCGAATCTTTCCCGTATTTTTTTACCAAAATTTGTTATGTGTCTGGAACGAATTTTTTTTAGTTTGACTGCTCCGAGTAGAGATATTCGCTGAAACCAGACGAACCTGACCTACGATGATAAATTCCTGCGGAAGATTCCCAATCAATGCAAGATTATTCAATTACGTCGTCGTTCCCTAACGAGTTATATCTATATCTTCGAAGGCAGATCTACTATTTTGAAACCCTCCCACAGTGACACCCGATCCAGCTGCAAGTAAATGCCGCTTTTATTCGCGTGCCACTTACTAAATATTCAATCGTGAACCGGTTGTCGTTGTTGATATAGGAGTTTCAGTCATTCGAACGGACACTTTGTTAGGTTAGGGAGGCACCATCGGTAGGCTGATAATGCATCGAAAATCCTAATCGCGCCAATAAAACTTGGGCGCATCAGGAAATTCAAGGGTAACCGGCCCATTCGTATGCCGGCCGTCTATTTAGATAGTTTTATTTTTGTGTTTTTGACGGATCGATTTGATAATTTTATGGGAAAAGCACGCAGCTTAATCGTATGTTGATGCCGATATCGAGAGTGCGCAAATTTGTTGACAAAGGTGATACGCGATCAATCATACAAATTGTCCTCTTAAAAGGGGTGCCGGTACAATCATTCGACGCCAGGCCACCCACAAACCACTGCTGGTTGCCGATGTCTTGCTTCTTTAAGCTGAGAACGTGCTCTGTCATCAATAAAGAGGAGTGCGTTCCGTTCCGCGATGTTGATTGACTTCTAAACAGGGAATTTGTTCTGCCGAAACGTGTGAATTTTATTTGGCAAATTGCGGAACGTAAACGATGTTTACGATCCATATTGATGTTTGATAACTGAGGGACACGGAACAACGTACCCGTTTTTTTTGTGATTGTGTTACGGAACAACTCTCTCAACCGTAGATAATAATAAGATACTGTAACAAGTACTTATCCAGAACTCAATTGTAGCTTCCAGTTCTCGAGTAATTCTAGTCCAGGGTTACACAATCCGCTAATCACATTTGCATGAGACAGTCGAATTTTTCGTTCCATTCAGTATGGAGAGTAAACCATCCCTTTACGAAAGACGAAAGATGAAATCTTTAATCTCCTCGTCAATTTGTTCAGAATCGTCTGTGGTTGAATGTGATTTCTTCCCGGTAGCTTGGGGATTTTTCATCGAAAACAAGTTATCAAATCATTCCACCGAATAAAACTTTTATGACGATTTTGTAAACAATCATCTAGAATTTATTAACCGCATGCAAGAGAAACGGCAACCTCATAAACTGGGTGCGTCGTTCTAGAGAAGATCGTGTCCCAGCCAAAGATCGATCACCTCCAATAAAAGGTGCTAATTGGTTCCAGCAAAAATAAATACGTCACCCGATAGACGAGGTGTAGAACATCGGTGAAACGTGTCACTTTCCTAGTAAAGATCTTTGTAACACTTCTGCAACCACTACTTAAATAGGTCTGGTGAGGTTCATCACCTTTAAAGTTTGATTAATTTATGGGAACGAAAGAAAAAAATCCCGGAAAGACTGCCCAGCAAACATTTTTGTAGGTATATTTCTCAACAAACTTTACTATACGATTCATATACATTACAGAATAATCGCATAAAACTCGAAAAAAACAGCATTTATCTACAAAGTGGAGGCAATATTGCATACATATTTTTAATTTCTGGCTTAAGCGATAAGAATTATACAAATTTAACTATATTCAACACTTTATTCATACATCCTGAAAGTGAACGAGAGAGCACAATTTGGCAATCTGGTTGCACTGCTTATCACAGAGAGAACAAGATTGTTTTCTCACTTGAATCCGGCGTGGGAAAACAAATTTGCAAACATGGCGGACTTTTTATCATATCCGATTTAAAGCGACTTTAACTAACCATTTTTACGATCGTTTACTTATTTGGTAATGCCATTTCATGTTTGCTTAAATAAAATTCAGCCTGTACTCCAATCATGAGTTCTCAACATTTCAACGTTATTGGCTTAAGATGTGAACGTCATTGGTGCTGAAAAGATTTGTGATCGCTGGCGTTATCATTCTATCAGTTTTTTTTTATTTTTGTGTAAATTATCCAAAAGGATGAAAATCCTAAAGAATGTTTTTCTTCGTGTTTCACTTGAATGTAGTGGTCTGGCATAATTTTGCTCAGGAGCTCGAGTCTTTATGCCAATAGTGTTTTTCGATCATATCATCTTTGGTACAGTACACTTTCGTTGAAATGGGAAGCATGCTGACTGTCACTTCAACTTTGAACATCCATAACTTTTATCTCCGATGATTTTCTTGTTCCAATTTTCAACTTACGATAGATCAACAATCACCCTTTTATCTCGCGAAATTTGACATTTCTAAATAATCTTTATCTGACCTGAGAGATTGTTATTCTACGATATACGAACTTTTTGGATTTTTTATCATGCAAACTGAAATTTCTCAGATATTACGCAACGCCTCTTATTGAAATCTAGCTATGGCATGTGTTATGAGTATGAAATGAAAAAAAATTTCAATTGTTAAAATCGTAAAAGTTGTCAAAAATGTGAAAATTGTCCAAAATTATAAAATGTCAAGTTGTCAAAATTGTCGAAATTCAAAATTTCTAAATTGTCAAAATTATAAAAACTGTCAAAATTGTCAAAAATATAAAAAACTGTCAAAATTCTCAAAATTCTCAAAATTGTAAAAATTGTCAAAATTTTCAAAATTAACAAAATTGTCAAAATTGTTAAAATTGTCAAAATTGTCAACATTTTCAAAATTGTCAAAATTGTCAAAATTGTAAAAAATGTCAAAGTTGTCAAAGTTGTCAAAATTGTCAAAATTAAAAATTTCAAAATTTTCAAAATTTTAAAAACTGTTAAAATTGCCAAATTATCTAAACTGTCAAAATTGTCAAAATTATCAAAATTGTCAGAATTGTGAAAATTGTCAAAATTGTCAAAATTGTCAAAAATGTTAAAATTGTCAAAATTGTCAAAATTGTCAAAATTGGCAAAATTGTCAAAATTGTCAAAATTGTCAAAATTGTCAAAATTGTCAAAATTGTCAAAGTTGTCAAAACTGTCAAAATTGCCAAAAATGTCAAAATTGTCAAAATTGTCAAAATTGTCAAAATTGTCAAAATTGTTCACATTTTCATATGTGATGAAAGAAATTAGAGAAACATGAACTATCAAAGAACGAAAGAACATAAGCCGTAAATATCATGAAATTTCGAAAAAAGATACAACGGCTCACCGACAGGACTTGAACCTGCAATCTCCGCTTCGGTACAACGGCGCGTTAGCCAATTCCACCATGGTGATCATTTTCAGGTACAAAGATGTACCAAGCGATTTCATAACATCAGTATTGATGTCAAAATTGTCAAAATTGTCAAAATTGTCAAAATTGTCAATATTGTCAAGATTGTCAAAATTGTCAAAATTGTCAAAATTGTCAAAATTGTCAAAATTTTCAAAATTGTCAAAATTGTCAAAATTGTCAAAATTGTCAAAATTGTCAAAATTGTCAAAATTGTCAAAATTGTCAAAATTGTCACAATTGTCAAAATTGTCAAAATTGAAAAAATTGTCAAAATTGTCAAAATTGTCAAAATTGTCAAAATTGTCAAAATTGTCAAAATTGTCAAAATTGTCAAAATTGTCAAAATTGTCAAAATTGTCAAAATTGTCAAAATTGTCAAAATTGTCAAAATTGTCAAAATTGTCAAAATTGTCAAAATTGTCAAAATTGTCAAAATTGTCAAAATTGTCAAAATTGTCAAAATTGTCAAAATTGTCAAAATTGTCAAAACTGTCAAAATTGTCAAAATTGTCAAAACTGTCAAAATTGTCAAAAATGTCAAAATTGTCCAAATTGTCTAAATTGCCAATATTTTCAACATTTTCAAATTTTTAAAAATTGAAAAAAATTGGCAAAATTAACAGAATTGACAAAATTGACAAAATTGACAAAATTGACAAAACTGACAGAATTGACAAAATTGACAAAATTGACAAAATTGACAAAATTGACAAAATTGACAAAATTGACAAAATTGACAAAATTGACAAAATTGACAAAATTGACAAAATTGACAAAATTGACAAAATTGACAAAATTGACAAAATTGACAAAATTGACAAAATTGACAAAATTGACAAAATTGACAAAATTGACAAAATTGACAAAATTGACAAAATTGACAAAATTGACAAAATTGACAAAATTGACAAAATTGACAAAATTGACAAAATTGACAAAATTGACAAAATTGACAAAATTGACAAAATTGACAAAATTGACAAAATTGACAAAATTGACAAAATTGACAAAATTGACAAAATTGACAAAATTGACAAAATTGACAAAATTGACAAAATTGACAAAATTGACAAAATTCACAAAATTCACAAAATTCACAAAATTCACAAAATTGACAAAATTGACAAAATTGACAAAATTGACAAAATTGACAAAATTGACAAAATTGACAAAATTGACAAAATTGACAAAATTGACAAAATTGACAAAATTGACAAAATTGACAAAATTGACAAAATTGACAAAATTGACAAAATTGACAAAATTGACAAAATTGACAAAATTGACAAAATTGACAAAATTGACAAAATTGACAAAATTGACAAAATTCACAAAAATGACAAAATTGACAAAATTCACAAAATTCACAAAATTCACAAAATTTACAAAATTGACAAAATTGACAAAATTGACAAAATTGACGAAATTGACGAAATTGACAAAATTGACAAAATTGACAAACTTGACAAAATTGACAAAATTGACAAAATTGACAAAATTGACAAAATTGACAAAATTGTCAAAATTGTCAAAATTGTCAAAATTGTCAAAATTGTCAAAATTGTCAAAATTGTCAAAATTGTCAAAATTGTCAAAATTATCAGAATTGTCAAAATTGTCAAAATTGTCAAAATTGTCAAAATTGTCAAAATTGTCAAAATGGTCAAAATTGTCAAAATAGTAAAAAATTACCAAATTGTTTAAAATTGTCAAAATTGTCAAATTTGTTAAAATTGTAAAATTTGCCAAAATTGTCAAAATTGCTGAAATTTTCAAAATTGTCAAAATTGTCAAAATTGTCAAAATTGTCAAAATTGTCAAAATTGTCTAAATTGTCAAAATTGTCAAAATTGTCAAAATTGTCAAAATTGTCAAAATTGTCAAAATTGTCAAAATTGTCAAAATTGTCAAAATTGTCAAAATTGTCAAAATTGTCAAAATTGTCAAAATTGTCAAAATTGTCAAAATTGTCACAATTGTCAAAATTGTCAAAATTGAAAAAATTGTCAAAATTGTCAAAATTGTCAAAATTGTCAAAATTGTCAAAATTGTCAAAATTGTCAAAATTGTCAAAATTGTCAAAATTGTCAAAATTGTCAAAATTGTCAAAATTGTCAAAATTGTCAAAATTGTCAAAATTGTCAAAATTGTCAAAATTGTCAAAATTGTCAAAATTGTCAAAATTGTCAAAATTGTCAAAATTGTCAAAATTGTCAAAATTGTCAAAATTGTCAAAATTGTCAAAACTGTCAAAATTGTCAAAATTGTCAAAACTGTCAAAATTGTCAAAAATGTCAAAATTGTCCAAATTGTCTAAATTGCCAATATTTTCAACATTTTCAAATTTTTAAAAATTGAAATAAATTGACAAAATTAACAGAATTGACAAAATTGACAAAATTGACAAAATTGACAAAACTGACAGAATTGACAAAATTGACAAAATTGACAAAATTGACAAAATTGACAAAATTGACAAAATTGACAAAATTGACAAAATTGACAAAATTGACAAAATTGACAAAATTGACAAAATTGACAAAATTGACAAAATTGACAAAATTGACAAAATTGACAAAATTGACAAAATTGACAAAATTGACAAAATTGACAAAATTGACAAAATTGACAAAATTGACAAAATTGACAAAATTGACAAAATTGACAAAATTGACAAAATTGACAAAATTGACAAAATTGACAAAATTGACAAAATTGACAAAATTGACAAAATTGACAAAATTGACAAAATTGACAAAATTGACAAAATTGACAAAATTCACAAAATTCACAAAATTCACAAAATTCACAAAATTCACAAAATTGACAAAATTGACAAAATTGACAAAATTGACAAAATTGACAAAATTGACAAAATTGACAAAATTGACAAAATTGACAAAATTGACAAAATTGACAAAATTGACAAAATTGACAAAATTGACAAAATTGACAAAATTGACAAAATTGACAAAATTGACAAAATTGACAAAATTGACAAAATTGACAAAATTGACAAAATTGACAAAATTGACAAAATTGACAAAATTGACAAAATTGACAAAATTCACAAAAATGACAAAATTGACAAAATTGACAAAATTCACAAAATTCACAAAATTCACAAAATTTACAAAATTGACAAAATTGACAAAATTGACAAAATTGACGAAATTGACGAAATTGACAAAATTGACAAAATTGACAAACTTGACAAAATTGACAAAATTGACAAAATTGACAAAATTGACAAAATTGACAAAATTGACAAAATTGACAAAATTGTCAAAATTGTCAAAATTGTCAAAATTGTCAAAATTGTCAAAATTGTCAAAATTGTCAAAATTGTCAAAATTGTCAAAATTGTCAAAATTGTCAAAATTGTCAAAATTGTCAAAATTGTCAAAATTGTCAAAATTGTCAAAATTGTCAAAATTGTCAAAATTGTCAAAATTGTCAAAATTGTCAAAATTGTCAAAATTGTCAAAATTGTCAAAATTGTCAAAATTGTCAAAATTGTCACAATTGTCAAAATTGTCAAAATTGTCAAAATTGAAAAAATTGTCAAAATTGTCAAAATTGTCAAAATTGTCAAAATTGTCAAAATTGTCAAAATGGTCAAAATTGTCAAAATAGTAAAAAATTACCAAATTGTTTAAAATTGTCAAAATTGTCAAATTTGTTAAAATTGTAAAATTTGTCAAAATTGTCAAAATTGCTGAAATTTTCAAAATTGTCAAAATTGTCAAAATTGTCAAAATTGTCAAAATTGTCAAAATTGTCAAAATTGTCAAAATTGTCAAAATTGTCAAAATTGTCAAAATTGTCAAAATTGTCAAAATTGTCAAAATTGTCAAAATTGTCAAAATTGTCAAAATTGTCAAAATTGTCAAAATTGTCAAAATTGTCAAAATTGTCAAAATTGTCAAAATTGTCAAAATTGTCAAAATTGTCAAAATTGTCAAAATTGTCAAAATTGTCAAAATTGTCAAAATTGTCACAATTGTCAAAATTGTCAAAATTGAAAAAAATTGTCAAAATTGTCAAAATTGTCAAAATTGTCAAAATTGTCAAAATTGTCAAAATTGTCAAAATTGTCAAAATTGTCAAAATTGTCAAAATTGTCAAAATTGTCAAAATTGTCAAAATTGTCAAAATTGTCAAAATTGTCAAAATTGTCAAAATTGTCAAAATTGTCAAAATTGTCAAAATTGTCAAAATTGTCAAAATTGTCAAAATTGTCAAAATTGTCAAAATTGTCAAAATTGTCAAAATTGTCAAAATTGTCAAAATTGTCAAAACTGTCAAAATTGTCAAAATTGTCAAAACTGTCAAAATTGTCAAAAATGTCAAAATTGTCCAAATTGTCTAAATTGCCAATATTTTCAACATTTTCAAATTTTTAAAAATTGAAAAAAATTGACAAAATTAACAGAATTGACAAAATTGACAAAATTGACAAAATTGACAAAACTGACAGAATTGACAAAATTGACAAAATTGACAAAATTGACAAAATTGACAAAATTGACAAAATTGACAAAATTGACAAAATTGACAAAATTGACAAAATTGACAAAATTGACAAAATTGACGAAATTGACAAAATTGACAAAATTGACAAAATTGACAAAATTGACAAAATTGACAAAATTGACAAAATTGACAAAATTGACAAAATTGACAAAATTGACAAAATTGACAAAATTGACAAAATTCACAAAATTCACAAAATTCACAAAATTCACAAAATTCACAAAATTCACAAAATTCACAAAATTGACAAAATTGACAAAATTGACAAAATTGACAAAATTGACAAAATTGACAAAATTGACAAAATTGACAAAATTGACAAAATTGACAAAATTGACAAAATTGACAAAATTGACAAAATTGACAAAATTGACATAATTGACATAATTGACAAAATTCACAAAAATGACAAAATTGACAAAATTGACAAAATTCACAAAATTCACAAAATTCACAAAATTTACAAAATTGACAAAATTGACAAAATTGACAAAATTGACGAAATTGACATAATTGACGAAATTGACAAACTTGACAAAATTGACAAAATTGACAAAATTGAAAAAATTGACATAATTGTCAAAATTGTCAAAATTGTCAAAATTGTCAAAATTGTCAAAATTGTCAAAATTTCAACATTTTCAACATTTTCAAATTTTCAGAAATTGAAAAAATTGACAAAATTGACAAAATTGACAAAATCGACAAAATTGACAAAATTGACAAAATTGACAAAATTGACAAAATTGTCAAAATTGTCAAAATTGACAAAATTGACAAAATTGACAAAATTGACAAAATTGACAAAATTGACAAAATTGATAAAATTGACAAAATTGACAAAATTGACAAAATTGACAAAATTGACAAAATTGACAAAATTGACAAAATTGACAAAATTGACAAAATTGACAAAATTGACAAAATTGACAAAATTGACAAAATTGACAAAATTGACAAAATTGACAAAATTGACAAAATTGACAAAATTGACAAAATTGACAAAATTGACAAAATTGACAAAATTGACAAAATTGACAAAATTGACAAAATTGACAATTTGACAAATTTGACAAAATTGACAAAATTGACAAAATTGACAAAATTGACAAAATTGACAAAATTGACAAAATTGACAAAAATGACAAAATTGACAAAATTGACAAAATTGACAAAATTGACAAAATTGACAAAATTGACAAAATTGACAAAATTGACAAAATTGACAAAATTGACAAAATTGACAAAATTGACAAAATTGACAAAATTGACAAAATTGACAAAATTGACAAAATTGACAAAATTCACAAAATTCACCAAATTCACAAAATTGACAAAATTGACAAAATTGACAAAATTGACAAAATTGACAAAATTGACAAAATTGACAAAATTGACAAAATTGACAAAATTGACAAAATTAACAAAATTGACAAAATTGATAAAATTGACAAAATTGACAAAATTGTTCAAACTGGCAAAATTGTCAAAATTGTCAAAATTGTCAAACTTGTCAAACTTGTCAAAATTGTCAAAATTGTCAAAATTGTCAAAATTGTCAAAATTGTCAAAATTGTCAAAATTTTCAAAATTGTCAAAATTGTCCAACTTGTCAAAATTGTAAAAATTGTCAAAATTGTCAAAATTGTCAAAATTGTCAAAAGTGTCAAAATTGTTGAAATTGTCAAAATTGTCAAAATTGTCAAAGTTGTCAAAATTGTCAAAATTATCAAAATTGTCAAAGTTGTCAAAATTGTCAGAATTGTCAAAATTGTCAAAATTGTCAAAATTGTCAAAATTGTCGAAATTTTCAAAAATGTCAAAATTGTCAGAATAGTCAAAATTGCGAAAATTGCCAAAATTGTCAAAATTGTTTAAAATTGTCAATATTTTCATAATTGTCAAAATAATCCAATGGGTCACAATTGTCGAAATTGTCAAGATAGACGAAATGGACGAAATTGTCAAAATTGTCAATCCAGAATCAGATGGGATTTAAGTAACATTGACCAATGAGAGAAACGGAAAATATTGCCGCTGGCAACGATTTGCGGGCTATGAGAGTGAAATCTGACACTCTCATGCATTCTTCCGATAAGTACGAATAAGGTGTTGGATATCGAATAATTGATGTAGATTTAGTCGCTTAACACGTTCGTCGCCACGCTCATTTTGATAGTTTTACTAGCCGGGCCCAGAGAAATTCTCGGAGCGAGAAAGAAAAGAAGGAGAATCCAAAATCTGCAACGTGTGGCTAAATTGAGCGGCCAACTTGAGTAAGAGAGCGTCACACGTTTTTGATGTGACGGGGCCTCCCAGGAAATACACCCGTCACACGAATATGGACCACATGGCGACGAACGTGTTAAGGAAGAAATTAAAACTGTGTATGTATATTGCCTTCACCTTGGTAGGTAAATGTTGTTTTTTTTATCTTTTATACGATCTTTCTAAAATGTATATGGAACGTATATTAAAACTGAATAAGAATATAACGGGTGTTAAATAAAAAATGAGAATTTTTTCAATCACATATAAAAAAATTGTTATTTTTTTCATCGATTTCAGTATTTTTTATTAATAACATAACATGTATTTTCTTCAAAAAAATGTCAGTTAATGTTTGAGTAAGGGCCGTGGTCTGATGTTCGACGCAACTTTGTCGCGATGCTCTCACAAGAACGTTGTACGGCACTTACGTCCATTTTCCGGATACAATTCCGGATTCTTGTAGTCGTTTGCTCCGTGTCCTTGGCCCTCCAATTGTTTTTATACACTAGGGCACTGAGTGAGCCAAAGAAATCCTCTATTGGGCGGCACTGGGGCATGTTTGTTGGGTTACGATCTTTCGGCACAAACGGTATTTTTTTCTCCTCAAGGTACGCCAGCCAGCCAGAACGAATGACGTCCCGCGGTATTTTTGGTCATCCACCGACACTGTGATTTAACCGTCTCAATCTGCTCCTCCGTGTACTCCGGCGACCTCGTCTTCTTCCTGCAATCGATTCCTTCCATCTTGAGGGAACGATGGATCAATACATGGGAGCAGCCATATTTCCGACCGCGGCGTCACGCAGGCTGGTTGCGTCCTTGTTGTCAAACAGCTTCTTTAACGATGTCTTCCTCTGTTTCGTCATTATCGTCACCGGACGACCACTTCCGACCTTCCGCTCTACGTTCAGGGAACCCAGGATACGATATACCCTACTGACAGATACAATTTCTTCCTTAAAATGTGCCACCGTGAACTTTATTCCTTGCTGGAAATGCGTTTCGTAGAACCGTACAATGCGTTCGCGGAGCACGTGCTGTTTCGACGCCATCTTTGCTTTGACTAAATTCAAACTAGCAAAACCAAACACGCCTACTGTTTCTAGGGAGCCCAAAGAGCAATTTTCTTGGAGAAAGAAAATTTTACACTCTTTATTTGAGTTACTGAAAGGTATTGAAAACATTCTCATTTTTTATTTAACACCCGTTAGCTACAAAAATGTATGCTGCTTCCTCACCTGAAATTGTTTCAGTAACACTGAAAATCGAAAATACCCAAACTTGAGAACTGCCACCCGCCAAACCTTAGTTCAAGATTGACAACTCAAGTTTGTGAAAAAATCACAGCATGCCAATACGCCAAACTTGTCCTTCAAGCGGAGAACTCTTTTTTTGGGGGTTTGTGTTGTTAGCGAAATTGATTCTGCTACCTCCATCGTGGCAGATTTAGGTTTGGGGGGTAAGTTCAAAGCGAGGAACTGTTTTTTTTGGGGGATAACTTTTGTTCCCGCTTCATCCGCAAAAGGTTTCGCATATACGATGATGTGGCTGCCTCTCTCAACATCTCTCCGGTGGTCGAGCGGTTAGCATTCTGAGATGGTAATCGCAGAGCCATTGCAGGTATGGGTGTGATTCCCGTACCTGCAGTAATTTTTTTTATTTTGATTTCCATTTTATTGCGGTATCAGATTTTGGGGGGTGAGTTCTTCATTAAAAGCTTAACTTTGAGCTATGCCACCAATAGCCAAACCTGTAGGGAGGGAGTATCATTCGGGTTGGCGGGGAAAGTTCTCAAGTTTGGGTATTTTCGAGGTTCAGTGAACAAAATGAATTATGAAATTTAGTATTCTATTCATTAAAATTCTATTCGCTGTTTTGGTGCAATCCATTTTTTTTAAATAAATTATACACTGAAGAGATAATCGGCTACTGATGCATCAAACACCACGACTTCGATCGAGAGCTTTAGCGCATATCTATATTTTAAAGGGTGAAAGTGTAAAAATTTTTCAAAGAACTGGAGACGAGAAGGTTAATAACAAACCATTAAGTCTGACAGCTACAAGCCAATAGTGAGCGACCCTAACATGCGGCGCTTAACTTTTGAAAAAACGTCCGATCAATCAACGATGAAATGATGACTGATGAAGAGTGCAAATTTTGCTTCTGTTCTTACTGTCGGTTCTGTATTTATGCAAAGCAAGAATGAAAAAAAAAACAAATCAAATGGGTGATGGACGTTGTCGCGTGTTTAACGGCCATTTGTATGCAGTTCTTGTTCTCGCCGCTGATCGATGTGATGGGACTACCGAGAACAGACAGCTAGACGCTTTTCGCGCCTTCATTTCCGATGCTCTCCGATCTCAGACGATATGGGTTGGTCCCGTTGCGGTTGATTCGATTTCGTATTTTGATGATATATTTTCAGATTTTATTCCTCCAAAATATGAAAGTGTATTTGTTTTGTGAAACATGTATAATGTATAATTCCGCTATAGCATTAGCGAGTGCAAACACCTATGATCTCAATGAATCTTGATGAAGATTCCTCCTAAAACCACCAACACACAGATTCGATCTCATGACCATTGGCTCAGAAGACTTGCAGGCTATCCTCTACGCCACGGACTGCGATTAATTGCTTCTAAAATCATAAAACGCTTTACGTCATAAATATTTCATTGGTAGATTTAATTGGAGATTCTTGATGCAGACGGCTCACGATCATCTTCTACTTATCGATTTTATGTATCTAGCATCTTATGACAAGTTCATCCGCTCGACGACAACATGAACCAAACACGATTGTTCGATTGAGAGAAAAAAAAACTCCAACATCCGGTTCATCAGATTCATCTAATTTGTGCAACCCTCCAGCTGCGCACATGCCTGTTAACAAGCTTTGTTTATTATACCCGATCAAGTTCAAAGTTGATTCCCGGCTAACTACGCCCCATTCGGGATCATCTTCTCGTCGTAACTAATCCATAGCCCCAAGTTCATAATTGTCGGCTAATAAGAGAACCTGCTTGCAATCTTGGTGACACCATCATCACCGCCGACCGGTCAATTCGAGTTCGTTCGTAAATTGCAACATTTTATCTGCCCCATTCCATCGACGAGGAGATGCCCAATCCACAAATGACCATTTCCTTCAATTTCATGCTTGTTAGCTTCAAGTCACGATAAGCTCGAGGGCCTTTCTGCTGAACACTTGCTGGGAAATAACAAATACTTTCCATTATTGGTTCCTCGGCCGCATCTACAGGTGTTATTAACCCTCAGGGATACATGAATTATTGACATGTTTAGAGGTGGGTACAGCACCTGTCAGTATGATGAAGGCATCACATTGTTTTGAAACATCCCGGAGCGTTTCAATTTGGTCAACCTTTATCATCCGTTTGAGTTTATGTGGAAGGATGCCATAAAATTTTAAATATTGATGGATCAATCGAGGAGAAGATTTCAGAGAACATTGACAATTTTGACAATTTTGACAATTTTGACAATTTTAACAATTTTTAAAAATTTTGACAATTTCGACAATTTTGAGAATTTGACAATTTTGACAATTGTCTTATCCGATTTCAGATGGCTTCAGACGACATTTAATACGATCTTTCCACTATGCAGTTGGAATTGCGATTCGCAACACCATTGTAAACGACTCAAGTGATTAGTTCTGATACGATTTCATGTTTGCTGGGAAATAGTGATGTATAATCGAAATCTTTCAAAAGCTTGGCGGGACAGCGAATGTTTTGACAAAACTTCTTATATCTAATGGATTAATGTTTTTTTTTCTGTCGCATTCAATAAAATTGATAAAATATTTTCATTACTCTTCATTTTGAATAAGAAAACTACACAGATAAGAAAAACGTTTTTCAAGTTATGAATGAGTTAAATAACATTAAAATATATGAAGCTCGATATACCCCACGCTAAGTGACCCAGGATACCCCACAGCTATGATTTGCAAATTGGTTGACAATTTTGATTATTTTGACAATTTTGACAATTTCGACATTTTTGACAATTTTGACAGTTTTAACAATTTTGACAATTTTGACAATTTTGACAATTTTGTCAATTTTGTCAATTTTGACAATTTCAAAAATTTTGACAATTTTGTCAATTTTGTCAATTTTGACAATTTTGACAATTTTGACAATTTTGATAATTTAGCCAATTTTGCCAATTTTGCCAATTTTGACAATTTTGACAATTCTGACAATTTTGACATTTTTGTACATTTCGACAATTTTGACAATTTTGACAATTTTGACAATTTTGACAATTTTGACAATTTTGACAATTTTGACAATTTTGACAATTTTGACAATTTTGACAATTTTGACAATTCTGACAGTTCTGATAACCTTGACAAATTTGACAATTTTGACAATTTTTACAATTTTTACAATTTGGACAATTTTGACAATTCTGACAGTTCTGACAATTTCGACATTTTTGACATTTTTGACATTTTTGACATTTTTGACAGTTTTGACATTCTTGGCATTTTTGATATTTTTGACATTTTTGACATTTTTGACATTTTTGACAATTTTGACATTTTTGACATTTTTAAGGATTTTGACAATTTTGACAATTTTGACAATTTTTACAATTTTTACAATATTGATAATTTTGACCATTTTGTCAATTTTTATAGTTTTTTTTTTAATTTTTATAAGTTTTATAATTTTAACAATTTATGCAATTTTGAATATTGACAATTTTGATAAATTTGGCAATTTTGACAATTTTTACAATTTTTTCAATTTTGACCATTTTCACAATTTTGACCATTTTGACAATTTTGAAAATTTTGGCAATTTTGACAATTTTGACAATTTTGACAATTTTGACAATTTTGACAATTTTGACAATTTTGACAATTTTGAAAATTTTGACAATTTTGACAATTTAGACAACTTTGACAATTTTGATAACCTTGACAAATTTGACAATTTGGACAATTTTGACAATTTGGACAATTTTTACAATTTGGACAATTTTTACAATTTGGACAATTTTTACAATTTGGACAATTTTGACAATTCTGACAGTTCTGACATTTTTGACATTTTTGACATTTTTGACATTTTTGACATTTTTGACATTTTTGACATTTTTGACATTTTTGACATTTTTTAAATTTTTGACATTTTTGACATTTTTGGCATTTTTGACATTTTTGACATTTTTGACATTTTTGACATTTTTGACATTTTTGACATTTTTACAATTTTGACATTTTTGACATTTTTAACGATTTTGACAAGTTTGACAATTTTGACAATTTTCACAATATTAATAATTTTGACCATTTAGTCAATTTTTATAGTTTTTTTTTTTAATTTTTATAAGTTTTATAATTTTAACAATTTATACAATTTTGAATATTGACAATTTTGATAAATTTGGCAATTTGACAATTTTTACATTTTTTTCAATTTTGACCATTTTTTACAATTTTGACCATTTTGACAATTTTGACAATTTTGGCAATTTTGAAAATTTTCACAATTTTGACAATTTTGACAATTTTGACAATTTTGACAATTTTGACAATTTTGACAATTTTGACAATTTTGACAATTTTGACAATTTTGACAATTTTGACAATTTTGACAATTTTGACAATTTTGACAATTTTGACAATTTTGACAATTTTGACAATTCTGACAATTTTGACAATTTTGACAATTTTGACAATTTTGACAATTTTGACAATTTTGACAATTTTGACAATTTTGACAATTATGACAATTTTGACAATTTTGACAATTTTGACAATTTTGACAATTTTGACAATTTTGACAATTTTGACAATTTTGACAATTTTGACAATTTTGACAATTTTTACAATTTTGACAATTTTGACAATTTTGACAATTTTGACAATTTTGACAATTTTGACAATTTTGACAATTTTGACCATTTTGACAATTTTGACAATTTTGACAATTTTGACAATTTTGACAATTATGACAATTTTGACAATTTTGATAATTTTGACAATTTTGACAATTTTGACCATTTTGACAATTTTGACAATTTTGACAATTTTGACAATTTTGACAATTTTGACAATTTTGACAATTTTGACAATTTTGACAATTTTGACAATTTTGACAATTTTGACCATTTTGACAATTTTGACAATTTTGACAATTTTGACAATTTTGACAATTTTGACAATTTTGACAATTTTGACAATTTTGACAATTTTGACAATTTTGACAATTCTGACAATTTTGACAATTTTGACAATTTTGACAATTTTGACAATTTTGACAATTTTGACAATTTTGACAATTTGGACAATTTTGACAACTTTGACAATTTTGACAATTTTGACAATTTTGATAATTTTGACAATTTTGACAATTCTGATAATTTTGACAATTTCGACAATTTTGTCAATTTTGTCAATTTTGTCAATTTTGTCATTTATTTCAATTTTTTAAATTTTTTAAATTTTTGAAATTTTTTAAATGTTTTCAATTCAGTCAATTTTGTCAATTTTGTCAATTTTGACAATTTTGTTAATTTTGTTAATTTTGTTAATTTTGTTAATTTTGTTAATTTTGTTAATTTTGTTAATTTTGTCAATTTGGTCAATTTTTTCAATTTTGTCATTTTTAATAGTAAATTTGATTTTTTTTTCGAAATTGGTACATTATCATTTCACAAAAACATTTTGAACTAGGACTAGTCTAAAATTAAGAAAGGTCTAAAGTCTGGACCTACCGCAATACTGCTATTTGGCAAACTTGCAATGATTTTTTGCATCAAACCACCTTTTTTGTGAATGAAGTTCGCAAAAATTAAACAGTTCACTTTCATCACTCCAATTCTGATCGTTGAAACCCGTCGAATGAAAAGGCCGAAAACCAAATTTGCTGAATCATAACCACGACGTGCAGCTAACGACCTTTAGCGTACCAACTGCTTTTTTCGGTAGGACTAATGACAGAGCCAAATTGAAGCTGAATTTGCTGTTTCATCCTATTTGATGGTTGCAGCCTTCGTTCGCGGTTTCGGGTTCTGCGTCGAATGCATCGATCGAATTTCACCTAATAAGTAGAACTTGTTGTGAATTGGCCTTTTTACATTTCTGATTTGTTGCAGTTAAATCTTTTTTGTAGGTGAAAACTTCTTGAAGATTTCAAGCGAGTAGATGAAGTCTCAAAGTTAGTTAAACTGTTGACAATGACTGATTCCTTACGTGACAGTTTTATTCCTAGAGCCGGTCTTCGGCCAAAATCAAGTTCATAATCACCTAGAGAGGTAAGTCACTATAATCATGGCCAATCGAGGAAGCAATTGCTTTCTTCTACGTTTTTGCGTATGGGGAAATCAACTTAAAACAAGCACCTTGCTTAGGCTCTCTTCCGCCCCTTCAGCCAACATTGTTGCCGGGGCTTAGTGGGACAAGTTCAAATCGCAGGACGCAAACGGCTGCTGCGTAGATACGCGTCACCGTTAGACGGACAGACTTTCTTGAACCCGTTTGGACGTGCCAGTTTTCCAGCAGCGGCTGTCTGTGTCCGCATATGCTCTCGTAGCAAAATAAAAATAACCTGTTAATTTTTCAAAACAACATGCAACAACACCCCCTGACTGATTGAGGGGTTTCATTTTGTTAGAAGGCCAAATTTTCAAAAAACAATTAAACATCAGCTCATTCGAGTATTTTTTTTTTCAAGTAATTCAAATTATTGGTTTTCGAATAAGTACAAATTTATTATCAATTTTATGAAGTCACTTTTAAAAGAATCGACACATCCTACCATCCTCCTAATAGAGGGGGAGTCTCTAGCTGGCAAGGTCGTCTCGCGTAGAGATTTGCCTGTCGAATTTCTTAGGTGGACCGAAATCGGGGATCAGCTGATTGAGTTGTGTTCGCGGCCGAAATTTGTCGTATCTACAAGTTATATTAGGTAGTTGAACGAACTTTTGTTGTGCCAAAAGCAAAAAGTTGAATGGGTTCGTTTGCATGCGTTCGTCGAAGTCTTTCGTAATTTCAACGCTATACGATCCCTATCGGAGCTGCGAGATGCTGCGCTGCCTAGATAAGCAAAACGCCTCACCAATTCAGCTGTTCGGTATTCAATTAATCATTGTTACCGCCAATAGTAGCGATTGATTAGATCAGTTTAATGGCCCCTTTACATAGACCACTTGATGATAAAAATCCATTTTATTGATCGCCCTAATTGATTTCATAACCCGAACAAAAGGGGACCGAGTTTAGTCTTTCTTGTTTGAAATTTCATGGGTAATATCAACTTTGAATGTGGAGACTTCGTAAAAAATGAACGGAAATTTTGAAGATCTGTTATATTCCTTTTAATAAAATTTTGATAGAATTTCTTTTTTAAAAAAATCTCTGATCGGCTTCGAACTCATCCTTGCTCCACCTTCTGACGGGGTTGGAAGGAGGTGCATAAAACTGGTTCATTCGATGTCTGTCGAGTCTCCTTTAGGTCATTCTGTATTATGTTTGGTACCAACCATCGTGACGTTTTTTTTTATTTAAGAGAAAAACCAATCGATGATGGGCGATTTTTGCATGGGGAATTCTCGTTCATCCGATTTTGTACCAGACTTTCTGCTGTCGGCTTGCCAACAAAACAGAATCAGCTTGAGATGATTTATTATTCTCTTTCCCTTTCTGCTTCGAATGCCAAGTCAGAGGGCTTGTCTTGAAGACCTTGACCTACGGCTGGCACGTGTACATTTGTTGCACGGAGAAAAAATTTTAAACCATATTTAATTTGTCGTTGTAGGGAAAAAAAATCAAAATCTATATTTCTGTCAAAATTGTCAAAATTGTCTAAATTTCCAAAATTGTCAAAATTGTCAAAATTGTAAAAATTGCCGAAATTGTCAAAATTGTCAAAATTGTTAAATTTGTTCAAATTGTCAAAATTGCCAAAATTGTCAAAATTTTCAAAATTGTCAAAATTGTCAAAGTTGTCAAAATTGTCAAAATTGTCAAAATCATCGAAATTGTCAAAAATCCCAAAAATCCCAAAATTGTCAAAATTGTCAAAATTGTCAAAATTGTCAAAATTGTAACAATGTATAAAACTATCAAAATTGTCAAAATTGTCAAAAATGTCAAAAATGTCAAAAATGTCAAAATTGTCAAAATTGTCAAAATTGTCAAAATTGTCAAAATTGCCGAAATTATCAAAATTGTCAAAATTGTCAAAACTGTCAAAATTGTCAAAATTGTCAAAATTATCAAAATTCTTAAAATTGTAAAAATTGTCAAAATTGTCAAAATGTCAAAATTGTCAAAATTGTCAAAATTGTCAAAATTGTCAAAATTGTCAAAATTGTCAAAATTGTCAAAATTGTCAAAATTGTCAAAATTGTCAATATTGTCCAAATTGTCAAAATTGTCAAAATTGTCAAAATTGTCAAATTGGACAAAATTGTCAAAATTGTCAAAATTGTCAAAATTGTCACAATTGTCAAAATTGTCACAATTGTCAAAATTGTCAAAATTGTCAAAATTGTCAAAATTGTCAAAATTGTCAAAATTGTCAAAATTGTCAAAATTGTCAAAATTGTCAAAATTGTCAAAATTGTCAAAATTGTCAAAATTGTCAAAATTGTCAAAATTGTCAAAATGGTCAAAATTGTCAAAATGGTCAAAATGGTCAAAATGGTCAAAATTGTTAAAATTGTCAAAATTGTCAAAATTGTCCAAATTGTCCAAATTGTCAAAATTGTCACATTTGTCAAAATTGTCGGAATGATCGAAATTGTCAAAAAATGTCAAAATTGTCTAAATTGTCAAAATTTGTCAATATTGTCAAAATTGTCAAAATTGTCAAAATTGTCAAAATTGTCAAAATTGTCAAAAATGTCAAATTGGTCAAAATTGTCGAAATTGTCACAATTGTCAAAATTGTCAAAATTGTCAAAATTGTCAAAATTGTCAAAATTGTCAAAATTGTCAAAATTGTCAAAATTGTCAATATTGTCAATATTGTCAAAATTGTTAAAATTGTCAAAATTGTCAAAATTGTCAAAATTGTCAAAATTGTCAAAATTGTCAAAATTGTCAAAATTGTCAAAATTGTCAAAATTGTCAAAATTGTCAAAATTGTCAAAATTGTCAAAATTGTAAAAAATGTCAAATTGGTCAAAATGGTCAAGATTGTCGAAATTTTTAAAAATGTAAAAATTGTCAAAATTGTCAAAATTGTCAGAATTGTCAAAATTGTCAAAATTGTCATAATTGTCAAAATTGTCAAAATTGTCAAAATTGTCAAAATTGTCAAAATTGTCAAAATTGTCAAAATTGTAATTGTAAATTGTCAAAATTGTCAAAATTGTCAAAATTGTCAAAATTGTCAAAATAGTCAAAATAGTCAAAATAGTCAAAATAGTCAAAATTGCCCAAATTGTCAAAATTGTTAAAATTGTCAAAATTGTCAAAATTGTCAAAATTGTCAAAATTGTCAAAATTGTCAAAATTGTCAAAATTGTCAAAATTGTCAAAATTTTCAAAATTGTCAAAATTGTCGAAATTGTCAAAATTGTCAAAATTGTCAAAATTGTCAAAATAGTCAAAATTGCCCAAATTGTCAAAATTGTCAAAATTGTCAAAATTGTCAAAATTGTCAAAATTGTCAAAAATGTCAAAATTGACAAAATTGTCAAAATTGTCAAAATTGTCAAAATTGTCAAAATTGTCAAAATTGTCAAAATTGTCAAAATTGTCAAAATTGTCAAAATTGTCAAAATTGTCAAAATTGTCAAAATTGTCAAAATTGTCAAAATTGTCAAAATTGTCAAAATTGTCAAAATTGTCAAAATTGTCAAAATTGTCAAAATTGTCAAAATTGTCAAAATTGTCAAAATTGTCAAAATTGTCAAAATTGTCAAAATTATCAATATTGTCAAAATTGTCAAAATTGTCAAAATTGTCAAAATTGTCAAAATTGTCAAAATTGTCAAAATTGTCGAAAATTGTCGAAAACTATCGAAAATTGTCGAAAATTGACGAAAATTGTCGAAAATTGTGAAAAAATGTGAAAAATTGTCAAAATCGTCGAAATGGTCAAAATTGTCAAAATTGTCAAAATTGCCCAAATTGTCAAAATTGTCAAAATTGTCAAAATTGTCAAAATTTGCAAAATTGTCAACATTGTCAAATTGGCAAATAGTTTTAAATTGTCAAAATTGTCAAAATTGTCAAAATTGTCAAAATTGTCAAAATTGTCAAAATTGTCAAAATTGTCAAAATTGTCAAAATTGTCAAAATTGTCAAAATTGTCAAAATTGTCAAAATTGTCAAAATTGTCAAAATTGTCATAATTGTCAAAATAGTCAAAATTGTCAAAATTGTCAAAATTGTCAAAATTGTAAAAATTGTCAAAATTGTCAAAATTGTCAAAATTGTCAAAATTGTCAAAAATGACAAAAATGACAAAAATGACAAAAATGTAAAAAAATGTCAAAAATGGCGAAATTGTCAAAAATGTCAAAAATGACAAAAATGACAAAAATGACAAAAATGACAAAAAT
>NC_073691.1:201509833-201529592 GCF_029784155.1 Uranotaenia lowii | reverse complement strand
TATGGGATTCCGTCAGCTGTTTGGTGTCGTTAAGTTCTTCTCGAATGTGCTATCCGATACCGGTTAGTAGCATATGCTTAAAGAACAGCAAGACTCTCACAACCAATGGCAAAACATGTCAATTAGTGATATTGCACCGGCACTTGGTCAAACTACCGGCTCAAAACTCATTCTACCTTACCAAGTAGCAAATCAGCCCAGAAGGCTCATAGCACGAAAATGACTTGGTAGGTAGATTAATTCATTAGGACACGGTCAATTTGGAAGGAAGCAACATTCGTAGGAAGGAGGTATGGAAGTTGGGCTGGTGTGCTGCAGCCATAATGTACACCAAGATTTGGAGCGAGAACAACAACAACAACAAAAACTGCTCCGTCATCGGAAATTGGTGGTCAACTTTTCATTGGCCGATGGCAATTCAAGTAGGTGCCTAATTTTGTGGGCCCCAAGGCGCCCAAATCGATCTTGAGAAGCTTGATCGCGCACTGATTGTTGTTGTTGAGTCAAATTAATCAATCTTTTAATCAGCCAGGTGGATTTTTAAGTGGTCGATGAACGAAACTAGTTCTATAGGTACACCCAAAATTCAGCCTCTGTGCCAATGGCGTGTAGTCAATTACATAGCATCATTGGTACAAGAAGATAACGCGACCGGTGCTGATTCGATTTGCTCCCACTGGCATTAATCTCCCAAGTTAACCGAATTGCGTATGTCTGAAAGAAACAAAATAAAAACATTTGCACGTCCCTCCCTATCGCATCACAAGACGAAGAAAGATGGAAATAAATACCGGCCAACACCAGGCAGCCAGCGAACCGAGCACTGTGCGTGTGAATGTAGCAAAAGCAACAACAAAAATATCCTTCTAATTCAATCCACTGGCACCGGCAAACCACGGCCAAGCTGTGCGTGTGTATGCAGTAAAAGCAACAAAAAAAACATTCCTTCAATTCACCGGCAAACAACCACGCACTGGCCAAGCTGCCCGGCTTTAGCAGCTGTGTATATGTAGCGTGTGTATGTAATAGCAGGCGGTAAGCAAACACAGTTCTCATTCAATGGGTTTCCCGTTCCTTCACTCCCGTTCCCTTTCCCGTTTCCATCCCAAGACAAAGGAATGCATTGAAAGAAGGCCAAAGCCGCCGTTGTGCGTTTTTTTCGATTGATCGGTGACAGAAAGCCTATGACAAATATCCCTCGTCCTGCATGAAGCTTGAATAGTATACTGGTTAAAATGCCGGTCTGGCAAGACGCTATGATTGGTAATTTGAGGTTCGATTCTCACTACGGGGCTGTGGTTTTAATTTTTATTTTTTTTTGTTTCTGGGATGAATTATCCAATAGGAATAGGTTTTTCTTGTTTCGCTTGAATGTAGTGGTCATCATTTTGGTTGGGAGCCGAGTCCTTATGCCAGTTACGGTTTTTCAAACATACCGTTTTCGGCACAGTGCACATTTCAGCGCATTATCGGCACAGAGATATGCTAAATAGGCATTGGATTTTTGCAACCTCTTCTATGGGGTGTAGTAATAAGGAGGTTCGTAAAGTTTTGTTCATTGATTGATGCATTTAAAACATTCAAGGCAAGCTTCTCGAATTTTCGGGGTAGTAGGGTAGATTATTGACCCATGAGAAAAAAAGTGTTCCCCGATTTTTCCGGTATCATTAAAAAACACTTTTTCCTATTTTTTCTTTTAAACCGATCAATAAATTAAACCCTTCGATTAGCTGTCTCATTTTCAAGAAAGATAGCCGCAATTAAAAAAAGTCTTCTCATAAAATGGAATCAATCGAAAGTCCCAAGTCAATCGATAAGAAGAATACGGGATACTCTGGGTGACCAAAAAAAAAAACGATTACATTTCGATAAGAACCACAATCAGTGAACCTGAGGAATGATAACCAAGTACTAATCCGCATACTTTTGGGACAACCAATTTGGTACAGTTCCTCATTCAAGTGGAATTACTCACCTTAAAAAAGGAAGACCCAAATAATCAATCCGAAAGTGTAAATCAACAGTTGTGACTTGAAAAATTTCAAAAGTAATTTAGACTACCTGGGTAGACTATTGTTTTTTTAATTATTTTACAAAAAAATTGAAAAAAAAAACAGCAAAATGGCATTTGATTCATTGAAGTTCTAGGGAAAAAGCAAGGCAAGATGGCGCCCACCGCCCCCCACATTTCTTATCTTATCGCGTAGGCATGAATCATGAAACATCCAAACGACGCGACGTTATTCAATATGCGTGAATTCTGCAGCAGCAAGAGTTTTAAATGCTTATCGATGACGACGATGCTCCTCGCCCCAAAACGAGGCGGTTGCGCAACAAGTGTGTTTTTTTGTGCGCCTTTTTTCGACAGTATAAGTTAGCAGGTAGCGCCGAAAATCTAAAATCGCGTGAAATTGAAATTTAAGACTACAAAAAAAAAAACATTTTTCCTTCATAGACCCAATCAAAAACTGGCGCCGCGCCATCGGCAATTACCGGTGGGTGGGCTTGATTTGTTGTGAGCCCGGGTGCACCAAAACAAAACAACAAGGTACCTACTTACAGTTACTATGGTACCTAACTAGGCAACCGACTCGCCCACAACAAAAACGGGAAATGCATTCGGAAGCTTTTCACGCGTGCCGTTGTTTTGGTTTTGATTTATTTTTCAGCGGCTGATAAGGAAAACACAACATAAGGCTACTGGTGCTAGAGCGTTACACACCGAATTAACAAAAACGAACCTGGTTTTCTCACTTGATTCTTTCTTACTATTTATATATATTTTCCCGCAAAAAGTATTCATTTCAAAACTAAAATAAGCTTGAAGGTTGTCCTCAATAAATTATAAAAATGTACGAGTATTTCTTTATAAATCATAAATGGGAGCTGGTGCAATACTAAATCTACAGTTGAAGTGCAAATTTAATCTTCATTTTTCTTCTAAGTAGCTAATGTTTGATTTTTCTATTTCTAAATTGTTCACATTTTTCTATATTGATTAAATTTTTTTACCTTTGCTTTACAAAACAGTAGCTGAATATAATCTTTCATACATCAATGCCGTACGTGTCTGTTCTCCATGTCAGGACCAGCGTGCGAACTGTTCGGGACCCAAAACAGTAACATCACGACGGTCGGTCACCCTGCGAGATAATGGGAATAGTGGAAGTCACCAATGGATGGCAAATGCGATTGAAAAGGGACCAGCGATTAGAAGCTTGAAACATGAAACTACCGATCTCTAAATTTCATGGTTAGTACTCACGTGCTCTCCAACGAATTGAAGAGCCGCTAATTCGACATCGTAGCGCTGCAAGAGGTATGCTGAAAGGCCTCCACGGTACGTACGAACAAAGATGGTCATGTCATCTACCAGAGCCGGAAAAGCTTGGAGGAACGAGCTTGGAAAAGCTTTTATAGTGATGCAGAAGCGCGAGATCGGTTGGTGGTCGATAGTCTTACGAATGTGCCGGTTGAGCACGCGCACAGACCTCAGCTTGGAAGTACCGGTGACGACAAAGACGAATTCTACGAATGTGATATGATATCAAGCTCGTCATCGGGGATTTTAACGCTCAGGTCGACCTGGAGGAGGAATCCATCAAACCGACAATTGGAATGTTCAGAGCGCACCAGCTGACCAACGAAAACGGCCTCAGACTCATCGATTTCGTCGCTTCAAACGAATGGCCTCCAAACGCAGTACATTTTCCCAGCACCGCTTCCCACACAAGTACACCTTGAAATCCCTTAGGTCGCGGTAGACTACGCGCAATCGTTCGAAGCAGCGCTGCCGGCAGAGGGCGAGCTTGAAGCCCCTCTCGAGAGCTGTTGGGATACCATCTAGACAGCCATCAACAGTGCTGCGGAGAACGTCATCGGTCATGTGGAATGAACTCAACTAAACGACTGGAAAACTAAATGGGATAATCACCGACAGCGGAAGAGGGAGCGAATCCGAATTTTCCTGGAGAAAAAGCGCCGCCCGGAGGAAGAGGAGCTCAGGAAGCTGGAGCAGCTGCACCGTTCCCAGGAAACAGGAAAGTTCTATCAGATGCTCAACGCATCCCGCAAAGGCTTCGTGATGCAAGCCGAAATGTGCCGGGTTAAGAACGGAGGCATCCTGACGGACAATCGTGAGATCATCAAAAGGTAGAAGCAGCACTTCGATGAACACCCGAGCCAGTAACGTAGATGAGCCATTCCCAACGATGAGTAAAGTTAAGGAAGCCATTCGCCAACTGCATATCGTATGCTTTAAAAAATTGTCAAAACTTTCCGATCTCTCATGGGTTTACTTTTTCATGAACTGACAAAATTTCACATTGTGGCAAATCCTCAAAAACAGCCGTGAACACCAAGTCCCTACGCATCATATATTCATGGACTTAAAAGCTGTATGCCGCACGATCGACCGTGACGAGCTTTTCCGGGGAGCTGCCCATACTGATCAAGGCGACGATGGATGGACGCAGTGCGGTGTGCGGACTTGTCTAGTTCACTCGAATGTACGATGTTCAACGTGGCGCTTGCGGGGCACGATTTTCAACAGATCCAGTCAACTTATCTGCTTTGCCGACGACATTGATATAGTCAGCTGATCATCTGCGGCGGGTCGAATATCTTCGGAGCTGCAACAAATGAACCACATTGAAAACAACAACCTGCGAATGCTTGATTTGGTTTCTTTAGATGACGTAAGAAATATTAATATTTTTGAACCACCGATACCTTTGCTTGACGTCGATTCGCATCATCCGCCTTTGGCGCTGCTTTCATTATGCGGAGAAGACTCACTATCACAATTACCGGAAAAATTATATTTGAATCTTTGGCTGCAATAAATTGGCAAAATATGCTAAGTTGATCAACCGATCGCGCGGTGAAATGTTCCAATTAAAAAACGAAGCGCACGTACTGCAGTGCGCAAATCTTGGTCGCATCCTGAACTACGTAATTTACGCATCCGACTTTGAAACAATCCAAAAACGAATAACGTTACTGAGAGAGCGCCTGTAAGACAATGCACGTTCTGAACCTGCTACATTTTGGTCTTACATCAGAAAACGGAAGGGTACCGCTGGTCATCAAATAAAACAAAATGTTTTGAGTAATAACTCACAACCTTTGTCAGAATCATACTTGGATAGTTTTCAGAATCAAGATTTCAACCTAAGTATGCTGAATTTTTCTCCGAATAATGTGTTTCATAAGCTGGCTTCATTCGACAAACCGAAAGGTTCAGGCCCAGATTGGATCCCACCGCTCTTGGTAAAAAAAATCACCGGGTCCGTCCCTGTCTCGATCATCCTCAACAAATCGGTAAAGAAGGCTGTATTTCCACGGATCTATAAAACTGCTTCAATAACTCCAATTCATAAAGCTGAAAACATACACCGAGCGGAAAATTATCGCGGAATATAGATTCTGAACTGTTTTCCGAAAAAAAATTGAGAGTCTTGTTTATGATGTATGTTACAGTTTACCAAACCGTACGACATACAATCTCTGATGATCAACATGTGTTCATGAAACGCAGATCGACGAACACCAACCTCATGACGTACGTATCAAAATTAGTTGACAGGCTAGATAAACGTAAACAAGTTGACGCTGTGTACGTACATGATCTGAGTAACGCTTTCGACAAGGTACCGCATGATTTGTCTCTTGTAAAATAGCGGCGATTTTAGTTTCCTGATTGGCTCTGCAATAGGATAACCTCGTATCTCGTAGGCCGAACTGCTTTCGTACGACTGGGCTCTGTTTACTTGACACCTTTAAAAATTACCTCGGGAGTGCCTCAGGGAACTCACCTGGGTCCTCTGATATTCCTTCTCTTCATCAACGATTTGAATGGTACTCTTGAGTCAGTTAAACTGCTGTACGACGACGACCTCAAAGTGTTCCGAACAATTTTTTCCTGAGTCGACTGCTGCGCTATGCAAAAGTACATTGACTGTCTGCTTGATTGGTGCCATCGAAACGGCATGACTCCGAATATTACCAAATACAATCAAAATATTGTTTAAGTTGCGTCCAAATAATTAAAGATTATGAATTATAGAGATTCTTTTTGCTGGAATCTTAATGAAATTGCGTTATGTTAAACACCTTTTTCGACTCAGTTGTCAAAAGCTCAAGATGGAAATTTTCAAATTTTTAAACAAACTACTATGCAAAAAATGTTTTTATACAAATTACACATAGGTAATTTACGCGGTATAAAATTCACCATGTTTCTACATGTACGATTTGAAATATTTTCTCTCAAATAATGTGTTCATTCGCGAGAATCGTAGATTATCGGTGCGTATGGCAAATACCGTGTAAATTGAAGAAAAACTAAGCAAAATCAATCCGCGTTTAAAAAAAACTAGTGTAATTCCTATGAACAACTTTGGCTAATGGTATACCGATAAGTTTGGCTATTCACTTATGCTTTTTAAAGGGTTTCTTAAATGTCCTGTTTTTTCGGCTATGTGACTTCCTCAGTGTGAAATCACTGTATTTTGCTCTTGTGTGTGTGAGTTCGGAGAATAATTGTTTTAGAAATTTGACATATGTGACAAAGTTGTAGAAAATTTGATTTTAAACAAGTTTGTCGAAGACAGGAAATAGCTAAAACCTAGAATAGAGAAATTAGAAAATTTATCTCAATTGGGGGATTAATCAGAATAAAATAGTTTTTTTTTTCATTATAGAGCTGATTTTACTGACAAACTTTTCCGAAGACTCTAAAAACCTAAAATGTGAACAAAAAAAATTAGAAGCAAGGATCACGTTTTTCGCATTTTTGACCACTGTGCAGCCTTGAGATCAGGAAGCGAATTATCAGCGGAAGTCCTGGCTACTATGGACTCCACAAGCAACTGCGGTCGAAAAGAATAAGGTAGTCCTCGCACAAAGTGTATCCTGTACACGACGCTTATTAGACCGGTTGTCCTCTACGGGCACGAGACGTGGATATTGCTTGAAGAGGACCTGCGCTCACTAGGAGTATTCAAGCGACGATCGTTAAGAACCATCTTTGGTGGCGTGCAGGAGAACGGAGTGTGGAGGCAAAGCAAGAAAAAAAATCTATTTTTTTTTCTAATTTGATGTTTTATTTTTTCCATAACTAAATTGTTAACATAATCTAAGCAAAAAATAGCTAACTATGGATATAGGCCTGTAACTGTAGTAAATGGATTTTGATTAGGAACTCAAAAAAGGGAGCCATATTTAGTAAAATCTAGTATAAGAATGCCTCTTACAACTGTATTTATCCTCCTGCTGGTTGAACAAAAAATAACAAAAAAAAATCGTTCGAAAAAAATCATCATCGAACCATAATTTCTGCAGATAAACTTTTACCTAAAATTTCGTTTTCAGTTGTTATCGATTTTCAAAATTGGCCCTTAATAAGATCCGGAATATTTAGGAAAAAAAATTAAATAAAGTAATCTGTTCAATTTAACAAGGCAAAAAAATCGATCCAAAATCGGAATTTTCATTTTAAAAAATTGAACCAAGATCGACCAACCTTAATCCCGAAGCTCACACGAAATTAACAGAGGCGTATCAGATTTGTTTTTTAAATGAATACTTAACTACATGGAAAACGTATTCCAATTGGCTTGTTAGATCTTAAATACAGATTCTCAGTGCTAATTGGCATTTAAAATCATGGTGTTACGATTGTCTGTTTTCAATCTAGTCAGATTTCCAGTTCGACAGTAGGATGTAAGCCATCACGCAAAGAGCTCTTTTCGAAGTTTATCTTGATGTGGTTGTTAGTTAGCAAAACAAAAACCTTTGTTAACATTTCCCATATTTATGGTATCGATGATCTAAAACTGAATTAGCTACTTATTCTATTGAGGTAACATGTTATTTCGAGATTTCGCATCAAGCCTTCAAGGCATCACTTTTCTTATTAGACCGATATCGGTCCAGTTTTCCGGTGTAATATGTGAATAATCCTTTTAAATTTAATCAGAATAACGAGAGCATGGCTCACTCGAAACTACAATTTTTTTTACACCTCAGAGAACGTTCAAAAATTTCTTGGACCTCGCTTCGAGATTAGTTTCTACTGAACTATTGGTCGGGTTTCGGTTGTGAAAACTAGTCTTCCAAATCACACCTAGATCTAAGCTGAAATCGAAGAAAATGTCCATCCATGAAGTCTGCCTGTTTTGGTTGCCGAGGGATGACGACGGGAGAGAGAGGATATAAACTGATTAGCATATTGCGAAAGCTTTCGTTTGCGTAGATGGGATGATTTTTTTTTTTGGTTTCGGCAATTCTTGCGAGACTTGCTGACGGGGTGTTCGATTCGATGATGTCGTCTGGTGCCTTCTTTGAGCTAACTATTCTTCATTGTGGTCGTTGTTTATCTACTCTGAAAGATCGAACTTCGGGACGTTCATTGAAACGATTTTTTTTTTCGAATTTTCTCATTCATCTTCTCGAAAGAACCACTCATAAAATCGCAGATCTTGTTCTTACGAATAAATTTCGAAGAAACCTACAAAAAACTTGTTTTCTACTTAAAAATACGGTACACTGAAACAATTAATATTTGAATATGGCTGAAGCTGGGTTCCTCTTTCGTTTAAACCATGGAAAGGAGAAACGAGGTCTTTTGTGGGTGCTGCCAAAATTGAGTTTTTTGTTTTCATCTTTTGCAGAGTAATGTGATAATTCTGGTTCCAAATGATTTCGAGAATGAATAAAAAAAAACACTTTTAAAATATTTACATATTAACATTTTTTTTTCTCTCTCTCTCATTCTTTTCAGGTAAGCTCAAACAATTTTTTTATTACTTCCAAATCAATGTCACTACAATCGTTTTATTTGTACAGGTGAGTATGAATAAGTGTTCACATTTCATTGTGTTTTCCTATTTTTTGAAGTATATTTTTAATACAATCGGGGTGGCTGGCAAACCGGGAAAATCAAGAGAACCGGTAAAAAAATGGAAATTTGATTGTTCCACCAGGAAATAAACTCATGTCCTGGAAAAATCTTTTTTTTTTTGGAAACCAACTATTCACACATTTTTCGCCACGGCTTTAATTTGGGTGACAATTTTTTTTTGTCGAATGTATTCGAAAAAATGCAAACATTTCATTTGTGACAAGCTTCGAAATACATTTAGCGAAATTTATGAATTTCGTAAGGGTAACTTGTAACGTAGTGTTCACATGTACAAAATTTGGTAACGATCTGTCAAGTGGTTTTTGAGATAGTGTCCAAAGCAGAACCTGATTGATCAAGTTTTTCGACAAGATAGTGAAAAATTCTGGAAAATCCCACCGGGAGATCCTGAAACAGCTAGAAATCAATTATCCGACCAAATTTCAGATGGTAAATCGTTAAAGGAGACCTAGAGGATCTAACAGTGAGCTCAAATTTGAGTGAAGAATAGTGAAGATGATTGATTTCACGAAAGTTATGAATGTGAGAGGTTTAATCAAGCGTCGACCGCTCATTTCAATTGGAAATGTGGTGAAGAAGTTCAATTTTTCTGTCTGTTTCGTCCTGCTAACAAATATACAGGCCTTACTTCATGTCTACAAGGTAAAAAAGTCCTTTTTGCTCAGCAGTAAAATGAACAAAATACGGTGGTCAAATCGTGCGCAAACTATTTGGACGGCTACACTTTTTTTTTTGATTATTTTGAAAGCATGCGTGTATTATTCTACCTTTAGTTCATGTATACTGCATAGCTCAAAACATTGGTAGGCTTCCATCTATCTGGTCTGATATTCTGGAGAACATCGTGAAATTTCAATATGCCATTTCTCTAAAAATATAAGATTTGCTTCTAAAGATCAGTCTCTATATTGCATTATTATTATAAAGAGCTGAGCTCTGAAAAATAAACGTTCATTCTGGAAACAAAAATTTCAAAATTAATATGAATAAATATTTGGCTTAAAATCCGTAACTAAAAATCCAAGAAAATCTGTTATAATTTTGAAAAAAAGAATAGTGTATAATTTTAAAAGATCAAAAAACAACTGCGACTTTTATAGATATTCCATGAGATTAACATGAATGAAAATGTGTAATAAGGTAAATAAATTATTTGCAGTAAGCACTAAAAAACAATTTTAACCTTCTTTTTTAAAGTCTATTTTTAGGACACAAGCTGTGCTTTCCCAAAGCAATATCTCAGGAACGGTTAAAGCTAGATACAGGAAATAGTCTGACTTTTCCTAAAATGAGAAGCTTTAAAATTTATCATTTTTAGATTTTTGAATAGGGCTACCAGAGTCACCGAGCAAAAAAAAGGACAATTAGCCGGTTAGGGTCATATACACCCAGAGTATTGTTGTGGCTACAATATCAAAACTGCAGAACCGATTTTCATAAACTAGGTATACCATTTTGAAATCTTGCAAGTGTTTGCTTGCTTCTTAAAAATTTGACTTTTGATTTTTGTGATCTTCAGAAAGTCGAAAAGTCCATAAAATGTGGGTGTTTTGCATCGAAGATAACTCATTTTTTTTAAAGTCGTATTGAGAAACTTTTGATTGAGATGAATTCAGATAGATTGAGAACTCATATTGAGAACCAAATCTGAGGTATATCGACTTTTATTTTACGCTTTTTGCTGCCTTGAGCACAATTACTCTGAAATGTTAAATTAAATTTTTAAATAATATGATAAGAAATCAAATTCGACACTTCAATCGGCTCTAGAATTCGAAATCTGCTCATTTAAGCCACTTTATGTTGAAATACAGGTCAGCGAATTTATGAAATCTCTCGTTGTGAAAAAAATTAAAGGCAGGAAAAAGTCGGGAGTCTAAATACTTCGGGAAAAAGTCGGGAATTCCTCCAGAAATCGGAAACTTTTGGCTCAGTTAATTTAATTCAGTGCTTCAGGATAACGAGAAAATTGTAAAAATTTCAAACTTAAAAAAAATCTAAAAATTTAAACACTAAACTACGAGCAACTCGAAGATGATAAAATCATAGACTTTACTCGAGTTGTTACCGAGGTAAAGCTGGCACAAATATGAGATTTTTCCCGTTTGAATTTCTTTGTGGCCTTTCATATGTCTACTCTCGTAACGGAATGTCTTGGCCTAAATTAAGCACCTAAAATTTGAAAAAAAAAAAACAAGTAACAAGTGTAATCTAAACAGCATTAGAAATTGAAACTCCAATTACGGGTCGATATCGGCATATGAAGTGAATTCAGGAGTTTAAAAAAAATGATTGAATGCGCAGTAAATTTACAAGTTTTGTAGGGCTTATCTTCTGGTTTATTTACGAATTTAAAATTTTTAACCTTTCGTGAACTTTTTTTCGAATATTTTGAAACACCGGATTTAAAAGACCAAAAAAGCAAACAAGATTGACGGATGAAATTTACGAGAAACACGCATCACTTAATTTCTCTCCTAAATAAACGAGGTGAAATACGAATACGAATTTTGAATTGAGTTCACGTCTTGAAAATGAATCTGTTTTCTTAAAAAGCTAATACAAAGTTAATAAAATTCATTCAAAAGAGGATTTTAAAATGAATAACACAGTCGAGTTGGGGTCATTTTGGAATTTCTCAAACCCGGGGGTCTTGATAGCTTCGTTTTGGTTCAAAACTCATTTATGATTTTTTGCAGAATGTGCTGCCAATCGTAGGCTCCATTCATTTGATCTCTGAACAAAATTGGTGGCCTCGGTCAAACTGAAGCACGCCTGCGATCGATTTTTAACAAGGGAAAGCCACTTTTTGTGAAACAAGTACAAAAAAAGATACTAAGTTTTAAAAATGTTTTATTTTTCTACCCAAATGCAAACGTTTTAATTTGGGTACCAGTTATAAGAAGATTTGAGTCGATTTGAAAAGAAAGCGCTAAGCTTCAGTTTAAACGTTTGTGAGTATCAATGTCGAATTGATAAAGTTTTTTTTCTAAACTTGTTTTGGAATTTATTTGTTTTGTGACTAAATGTCTTCAATCCGAAATTTGCCCCTGTTCTTATTACTCTTAAGCCAATTTATGACTTTTTTCTGAACTTTCACTCAAATGAGTTTCTTCTTCATTCGGTTATCGGACTTTGCTATTGATGATTGTTTAAAAACACAGTTATATTTTGTTTATTTTTTTAAGAGCAATTTCATTGGAATGTCATGCAGAATCTGATACAGGAAAGTGATCATTCTTGGGTTCAAACCAAAAATCATCTTATTTTGTCAATACTCGCTTTGAATCAAATTCTAAAGAATTTGTTTGAAAGTTATTCGATTGGTGCAATACTTCATGTGAATTTTGGGTGGGAGGTCCTGCAATATGAAAGAAAATAATCTCATGATATCGAAACATTCTCCGAAAGTTTTGGACGTAAACAAAAGGGTATCAAGTCAGTGCATTTTCCATCATCAAATCAAATCTAGACAGTGTTCCGAACTTTATAAAAAATACTTATAAATTACTCTGGTTGGTTATTTGTTGCATTTATTTGCTACTAGCAGACCAAGTGTGCTTTGCTACCCCTTTCATGGAAAAAATTAGGATCAGTAAAATTATTATAATTAAAATAAACTTTTTTTTAAACTTAATTTAAACATAATTCAAAAGCAAACTATTTTTCATGTCATATGAGCTTCTAGATTGTTCTGAGTATCAACGTAACTTGAAGCTTTGTAAATTGAAGGAGTCACCCTTAACAAAACAAAAATTAGAGGGATCTTCAATACAATGAATAGACCCTTGAAATTAAAAAAAACGCCCCTTTTTGACGTAGGAGGAGTATTCAAATAGAGGGAAGTTTGTTCAAAATCAAAAAGTATGCCAAATTTTATGAAAACAGTAAAACATTGGTTTTGCTGATGATATGTATGTTACATTCATTTAAAATAAGAACTTTCATTAATGAAAATAGGAAGCGTCTATTATTTCAATTTATCACCAAGTTTTGTTAAAACTTATTTGTCCATTCGTTAAATCATATCATTACGTCAAAAAGCTTACGTTTATCAATTTTTAACATAAATCCTTCGATGTTTGTTTAATTTTGTCAAAATTTGTTAATTTTGTATGGGAGCCCGCCTCCCTTTTGAATTTTTGAAGAGTTTGAAAGTATTTTCAAACCCATTCCTGGCCTTGAAAACGGCTACACAGCAAATTTCACGTCAATCAGTTCAGTAGTTTCCGAAAATGGTTTGAAATTTTTCAAATTTCTGTTAATTTTGTATGGGAGCTCCCACTTTTCGGATTTGGAAAGGTTTGAAAGTTGTATAAAAAGCATTCTCGGTCTTGAAAACGGCTACACACCAAGGTTTCACGTTGATCAGTTCAGTAGTTTTGTCCGAATTTTGTCAAATTTCTGTTCATTTTGTATGGGAGCCCCCTCTTTTTGGATTCAAAGAGTTTAGAAAGTAGTAGAAAAACCATTTCCGGTCTCGAAATCGGCTGCACTCCAAAGTTCACGTTGATCGGTCATTAGTTTCTGAAAATTGTTCAAATTGTTTCATATTTTTATTAATTTTGTATGGGAGCCCCTCCCTCCGACCTCAAAAACTCTTGCATACCAAATTTCACATTGATCATTTCAATGGTTTTCGAGTCTATAGGGAACAGATAGACAGACAAACATGCATTTTTATGTTTATAGATGAAAACTGATTTAAAAAAGGAGAAAGATCATACAATAGAATAAGTTATCTTACTTTACGAAAACTTGTTTGCTGATCATGTCAAAAGTTTTACGTGCATCAATTTTTTTATGAAAATCTCTTGAAAATTATTCGAGTTCTGCCATTTTTCTTGGTTATTTTCTATGGGAGACCTTAACAAAAACTTAAAACGCCTTATAATACTTCAAATGATTATATTACTTTAAAACTTAGTTTTATTATTTATTTACATGGTGTTCCGTCTCACGACATAACCTGATGACCAATATTCCTCCAATTCACTCGGTCCATGGCAACCGTTCTCCAACTTCTCGGGCATCCCAGTAGTATGCCAATTACTACAAGGATATTCCAAATAATAAATATGAAATAAAAATTTTCATATAAAAATAAAATTTCCAGAAAATCCAAATCACTTATTTTTCCAGGCGTTGTAAGTACAGATGAACAATAAATATGGAATAGAAATCTTCAAAAAACATAGTATATCGGAGTATCGGGACTCATCGACCTAATTGTTTAATTTTGCCTGAAAGTTACTCAGAAACGAATCAATTTTCTATAACTGAAAAAATAAGAGTCTGTTTTCTTTTTCTTTTAAACATCTTCTATAAATACGCCGTGTTTAACTAGAAATTAAAAGTGTTTTGCCGAATTTTATTGATTATTCAGATATCGTTGATAAGTAACCAGAAAAAGTCATAATCATTACCCGGGGAAACTGGGAATTTAGAAACGAAAAATTTGTACCAATCCTGATTCACAATTTTTTTTCCTGATCCGTAAATGTCTTGTTTTTTTGGGTGTCTGATTTGGTAGTCTTAGTTTTGGTTTTCGTGTCATCAAGCAAATTTAGAGTTTTAGATTCAAAAATCCAAGAGATCTCAAACAAAAAAAAAACGAATTTCCGACTCGACTATTGTTCTTAGTTTAGCAACACAATTCAGTGACGCGCCTAAACTTTTCATCCGTCATAAGAAGGGTGATAACATTTGCCAAACACTTGTTCGGCTCCATCATTTTTGACCTTCTCGAAAGGATACTTTTCTATCGACTCATCTCCACGTCGGCGGTCGGTCGTCGGCCAGCGGAAAGCTCAATGAGGCTGCGTTATTTGAGATGAGACGCAATTCAACAAGTAGGTACCTATCTGTTTACCCGACAATTAAGCCGGACACTGATCGCGTGTATGCTCGTGCGCAATTGATTTCGAGAGACGATGAGTTTCGATCTCCCCCCCTCATTATTGATTGAAGTCCGGATTTAAGCGAAGTGGGAAAGCTTTGGGGTAATCTCAAGATCGTTGTAAGCTCTTATTTGCCTTTTTTCGTTCTTCTCGTGAATCCAATGATAAATATTCGCTTGAGAGAAAAAACATTGCACCTTTTCTAATTGACAATGAAAATGCGTCATCTTCGTTTCTGGCGATCATCGTTGGACGTTTGGAGTCCCCGATTTCCCGTAACTCTATCCTCGATGTTTGTCCAGTAAACATCCTTCTTGTTTTTTTTTTCCTCTGTTTTGAGTCAATACAGAATAACAACAGCTAATAACATCTAATTGCCCGGCTGCCTGCCAACCTTCACTTCTCCGCAGAATGATTTGTTAATTCGCGTGCAAAATCGCAAGCCGGCTGCTATCTTACCCTTGCCAGGGACCGAAACGGTCAAACTTCACCGGTTCCGATAGTTGATGACCACACCAGCCTTAGCAAAACAGAACACTCCTCAGCCGGTAGTTCCGCGTGTGGTTTCTTCTGTTGTATTTTTTTTTTTTTGTATTTTAGCTGGTGTACCTTCCCCGTTGCTCAATGAAGTTCTCTCCTTCCGCGCAAAACCCGTGGCGTGAAAAGCAAATTTTGCGAGTTTACTATCCTAAGTATTTGCTGCTGCCCCTCGCGCCAATATGGTGTTAACATATATTGATGCGATATTATCGATAGGATCAGCCCATGTGGCGTTTGCGGAAGAATACACGTTTCCCGTAGACACGTGTTCAGATTATGAGCCGTAAAAATGCCTACCTTCTGGAAGTAGCGGGGGCCGTCGAGCGAGGGTGGATTGAGACTCGATGAGAAAAGTCAGCATCATCGGGGTCGAGGGCTTGTCCAAAACCGGTTCAGATCCCTGGAATTCATCCCCCCATTCTAGCGCGAGTGTTGGTTGTCAAACACAAATTTTATTTTACGATCGCACCTGTCCTTCTGAGATTGTTCTCAAATGTAGGTCTTGAAATTCGGCAATAAACTAAGAATTAAAACAATGAAAATGATTTCCATCGATTTTACGACATCATCATCTGAACTCATTGACAAACACAAACTTCCAACCATATGAAAAAAAAGACGATTTCATATTGTCACTAATCATAATCTACAACAAAACGTCCTCTAATTGCTGTGCAACGTCGATGAAGTAAGAAGTTCAATGTCCACCAACAGTAGCTGCAGCCATTTAGCTGTCAAGAAAGCCGACTACTGTCAATCCATCAACTACAAAACGATGTGCATATCGTCGAAGATTTGAAGACCGACTAGCCCGCGCAAGCATATTCTATACGGCAGGCAACCAACATATTTTCTTTTCCAAGAAATGGTTAAGTTCCGTCCCTTGATATTCGTTGCCGCAATTGCGACGAGGCAAGACTTGTTAGGAAATTCCCTGAACCACGTGGGGGTTCATGAATCACTTCGTCGTCGGAACGATTCAACCAACCACCATTCTTTGGAAAAGCCAGACCTGAACCTGACCAGTATTGATGGAGCCAAGTGCTTCTAAATAAGATTAAAACCGTCAGACTTAAGTGACTACCCTGAGAATATATATCTGTCGTTTTCGTCATTTTTGAATTTTTTGTAATTTCTGTATTTTTTTTTTATTTTCGTCATTTTTTTCATTTTGTTTAACTTTTTTTAAATTTTTGTTATTTTTTGTCTTTTATTTTATTTTTGTCCATTTTGTCTTTTTGTAATTTTTACATTTTTGTCATTAATTTTCTTTTTTGCATTTTGTGTGTGTTTTTGTCTTGTTTGCCTTTTTTTTGTCTTTTTAACTTTTTTGTCTTTTTTGTCTTTTTTGTCTTTTTGTCTTTTTTGTCTTTTTTGTCTTTTTTGTCTTTTTTGTCTTTTTTGTCTTTTTTGTCTTTTTTGTCTTTTTTGTCTTTTTTGTCTTTTTTGTCTTTTTTGTCTTTTTTGTCTTTTTTGTCTTTTTTGTCTTTTTTGTCTTTTTTCATTTTCGAAAATTTTGTCATTTTTTATTGATGACTATTTTTTTTATCAATTATGTAATTTTTGTGAAATTTCGTATTTTTGCCAATTTCGTCAAATTTGTCTTCTTTTTCAATATTGTCAATTTTGTAAATTTTCACATTTTTTTTTTTTCAATTTGTAAATCTGTCCTTAATGTCAATTTTGTCATTTTTAAAAAAGTCAAGTTGGGTCAAGTTTTTCAATTTTTACTATCTATAATTGAGTAAACTTAGTTATATTTGTCATTTTTGTCAATTTTGTAATTTTTGATATATTTTTTTGATTTAGTCGATTTTTTCCTTTTTCACAAATTTGTATACTTGGTATTTTTCGACAATCGTGTCGTTTTTAATAAAATATCAATAAATGTTCTAGACTGAGAATCAATTGAATATGTTGCCAATGAGTGAATTGTGCTTGGGCCTAGACATTAACAGACAATTGACAAAAATCAAAAAAAAAAATAAAATAATCAAATTAACAATATTTAAAAAATTGACTTAACTACAATTGATTAAATTAACTAATTTGACAAAACAAACAATTTTTGTCATTTTTTTCTTTTGGTACTTTTTTTAATTTTTAATTTTTTTACGTTTTGTTATTTTTTGACTTTTTTTGTCCATTTTTTCATTTTTATCTATTTGTCTTTTTTGACTATTTGTCTTTTTTGTTTTTTTTTGTCATTTTTTATTGTTGACAAATTTTTTTATCAGTTTTGTAATTTTCGTAAAATATACTTATTTTGCCAATTTTGTTAAATTTGTCTTTTTTTTAATGTTGTCAATTTTGTAAATTTAATCATTTTAGTCAATTTTTTTAATCTGTCCATGATGTCAATTTTGTCATTTTTGATGGTTTGGTCAATTTTTTTAACTTAGTCAATTTTGTCAAATTTGTCATTTTTGTTGATTTTGTCATTTTGGATATTTTTAGTCCCTTTTTTTCATTTTCAAAATTCCTTAAATTTGGTTTTTTCTTGACAATCCTATTTTTGTTAATTTTGTAAAATCTGTCAATTTTTATTAAAATATCGTTAAATGTTCTAGACTGAGAATTTACTGATCATTTTGCAATTGAGTGAATTATGCTTGGGCCTAAACATAAACATAAACAAACAATTGACAAAATGCAAAAAATCGTTTAAAATTCTCAAATAAAAAAAAATTAAATAATTGGCAAAACTGACCACACTACTAAAATGGACAAAACAGATAAAAAATTGAAATTGACATAAAGGACAGAAATGAGCTTTGTCGTTATTGTCATTTTGGTGATTTTTGTTACTTTCGCAATTTTTGTAATTTTTTTTTATGTTGGTCTTTTAATTTTTTTATTTTTTTTGTGAATTTTGTCTTTTTGTCACTTTTGTTATTTTGGTCATTTTTGTTATTTTGTCTTTATTGTAATTTTTGTTATGTATTTGTCTTTTTTTTGTCATTTTTGTCTTTTTTATATTTTTTTTTTGTCTTTTGTGTTTTTTGTAATTTTTTTTCTTTTTTGTCATTTTTACATTTTTTTTTTTTCATTTTCGTCATCTTTTCCATTTTTTGTCATAATTGTCTTTTTATCATTTTAGCCCTTTTTTCATTTTGGTCATTTTTGCCATTTTTGTCATTTTGTCATTTTTGACATATATTAATTAATACGTTCGGATTCACAGAGGGAGGATAAAAATACTTGTTGTTTGTAGGAGGATTCACAAGGCAATGCCCGCATCTCTTGTGTATTTATTTGTCTTCCTCAACTCAGGCTGTTTTAGAACACAGTGTGCCCAGTTGGACACAACAGCTCTTCCCCCTTTACAAAATGATTTATAGTTTGTATAACTGTATACTAATTATAATATATTAATTTTAAATTTCAAACACTTCAACTATTATTCTTTAATTTCATTCTCTTATACTATTCATGATCCGAATTACTTTTACATATCTTGTTTCGTTTCGATCTTCGCAAAACAACAGTCGTATCAATTGCTTTTCTTTTTCTTTTCATTCTTTTATCCTGTATAGGATCCGGAAATCCCAAGAAATCTTCGTCGCTACTCAACTCCGGCCTCGAGTCAACGCGACCGTCATTTGACTGTTTGAAACGCAGGTTAGGCCTATTGGAATTTTCCGGTTGAGCCATCATCTTGATTTGCGTACGGTGAGCCATGATAGGAACGCTTCCAACTTGTACCTGTCTGGTCCGTCAAATTTAGGAAAAATTTAAGTTTTTTTTCTGACTTTCAACCCTATTGGATGAACCGTTGGTCACTCAGCACAAACCACCCTTTGAGGAGTTGAGTTTTGTAGAATCGAGAGTTCTCGCGCTATTGTGAGTTACTATATGGTAACCAGAAATGAACTCTAGTCACTCACTCTCACCGTGTGCCTTGTCGCTTCAGATGTGAAGACTACTCCAGCACACTGTGACGAAGATGATGATGGTTATGTCTGCCAATTGGCTGGACCAGGGAAAAAAACTACTTCAGGTTTCCCTTTTTTTTTTTTTAAACAGCAGTTGCTGCTACAAAAAATATCGCACACCGAACAACCGAATAAAATGAACCACTTTCACTTTTCGTGCAACACCAGTTTTTCCCGTCGCCAACTAATACGTTCGGATTCACAGAGGGAGGATAAAAATACTTGTTGTTTTTAGGAGGATTCACAAGGCAATGCCCGCATCTCTTGTGTATTTATTTGTCTTCCTCAACTCAGGCTGTTTTAGAACACAGTGTGCCCAGTTGGACACAACATTAATTTTAACCATTTTTGCCATTTTCGTCATTATGTCATTTTTGCCAAATTTTATTTCAGCAATTTTTTTCTTTTTTTTTTGTCATTTTTATCATACTAGTTTTTTTTTTTGTCATTTTGGTAAA